>NW_010199935.1:20937-27918 GCF_000695765.1 Mesitornis unicolor
GGCTGCTCCCCGGCCCGGCGGGGACCGTGGCATTGGCCAGATCTGACATCATCAACATGAGATGAAGAGAAAGAGTTAATGCTTCAACTTTGACGTGACATAAAAAACCCCAACCAAACACCACCACCGCACCCCCCGCCCCATCCCATCCCGTCCCGTCCCGTCCCCCCACGCAATAGCCAGCCCTTTGGTTGCGGCACACTGGGCTGTACAGCCCCACCAACCGACACACCAGTCAGAACAAGAATCTGTGGAAAGCCCATGAAATAAATATTTAAAAAAATCTATTTACAATATTAGATCTGTGAAGTAAGAGAAAAACGCTTTTTTCCTGCCCCAAAAAAGCTTAAAAGTAGGTTAGCATCCTGCTGCCTAGCACAACACTATCTTACATGGCACCTACACATAATATATATTCACATTTCATTTTAAAATTAGGTACTCTTACAAACAGACTTAGAAAACATTGGCTAGCAGTGCAGCCCGAGGGACCACCCGGCCCCTGGCCCCATGCCATGAACGCCGGCCGGCTGCACCCCAGCTCCTCCGGCTGCCCCCAAGCTGCCAACATGCCCTGAATCGAAACCACCAGCTGCCCCCCCCGCCGCCTTTTGGGGAGGGGGTGGAAGTGCTCGTGAAAGAGAGGGCTTGTCCACGGGGAGAGGAGGACGAAGGACGGGGATTGTGATTTCTGCTAAGCCTAGGGGTGAGCTTAATACAAACAAGAACTCCTGAGAACATCTTAGAACAGATGGATTCATTTCACAACCACCAAGCTAAGGGATGGGCCGAACGGACGCTACAACACACGGAGGGGGACGCGCGCGACGCGGGGGACATCGTAGCCTCATTGCGGTTTGCTCGCACAAACCTACCACTGTAAGAAAAGCTGCAGTGGGGTTCCCTAGCAGGGGGGAGCCTACCCAGGGCCATCCAGGACCTGAGGAAGCCTTGGCTGGGGCTCTTCCCTCTTCCCGGCGGTGGAAAGGTGAGAGCCCGAGCAGTTCGCACGTCCCTGCTGCCCCAGGTTCTGCCCATACCTGCAGGAGATTGGGAACCACAGCGTTCCCAGTCGCCTTCAATTGGGAATGCAGTGACCAGGCTGAAAGAATACGAGCTGGAGAGGAACTGTCCATCAGTGGGAGCAGGGCAGCAGCACTTCCGTGTCCTTCTGAGATTGCGTCTCTGTTTTCTGGGAGGTTACTAGGGGCTGGCAGAGCTTTTGGAAACATCAGCGTTTCCAGAGGTGCTGTGTGAGCAGCCGGGACACAAGCTGGGCTCATCTGCACACCAGCAGCTGGGGCAGCCGGCCAGCCCCCTCGGTCCAGTGCTGCGTGGCTTCCTCCGGCACAGGAGGGATGAGTCCATCCTGCTCTCCCAGCTCACGGGGGACAGACCAGCAATGCAGCGGAAAGTTTGCCAAAAGCATCAGGGCTGACTAAACAGCTCCTTGGAGAAGGTTTGCTGCAAAGGCATCTCATTGAGGTGTTGGTAGTTGAACACAGAAACACCAGTGCACGGAGCAGATGTGAGCAAAAAGGACCTCATTAGTGATTAATTAGTGATTAATATAGACATGTGCACCCCTTGGATATACTGCATGCTTCCCATCAGCAGAGAAAAACCCACGCCAGGGCTAGCATTGCTAGACAGGAACCTAATGGCTACAGATAGAAGGAGCCATCCTGGGCTCAAATGGCTCTTGATGCAGCCCTCAGCCCCCTTGACAGATAAATTTTCACTCTTAGCTTGCCAAATCCAGCCGCTCCAGGACGTCAGGTAAGATGGATGGTTCCCGATCATGAGAAGTGTGAAGACCCTGAGCTGCCGATGACAAGGAGAGAGAGGAAAAGGTAACCACACGAACAAGAGAGCAAAGGGACTGAGGGGACTTGGGTCTGGAGCATAAGTCCTATGACATGGGGCTGTTCAGTCTTCAGAGGAGACTGAAGAAAAGGAGACTGAGGGGAGACGTTATTGCTCTCTACAACTACCTGAAGGGAGGCTATAGAGAGGCACATGTGGGTCTCTTCTCACAAGTTACAACCAATAGTACAAGATGAAATGCTGTCAAGTTTTGCCAGTGGTGGTTTAGGTTGGATATGAGGAAAAAATTCTGCACTGAAAGGGTTATCAAAGACTGGGACAGGCTGCCAGGGAAGTGGAGGAATCACCATCCTTGGATGTATTTAAAAGCCATTTAGATATGGTGCTCAGGGACATGGTTTGGAAGTGGGCATGGTAGAGTCAGGTAACGGCTGGACCTGACGACCTTAAAGGTCTTTTCCAACCATAACGACACTATGGCTTCTGTGGTGGTGCAGAGCTAAGAAGATGCTGCCCCTGCTGCACGGACCGGGGAGCTGGGATGGAGAGCAGTGTCAAGAGCAGGGTGAGACAGCAAGGAAAGCCAAAGCAACAGGAAGAGGAGAAGGCTGTTCTGTGGGACACAGTGCCGAAATCTGGAGCTGAAGACACAGAGCAGGATGCTGTGGGTTGGCCCGGAGGAGGAGCGCAATGAGGCTGCAGAGCTGAGGATGGCACTGTGGTAGTGCCAGTGGGCAGCTCGGCACCACAGCAAACCAAAACGCACTGAATAAGGTGATAAATTGTGTTGCTTATTTCCTTCCACTCATTAAGATCCTCTGCAGCTCCCTGTGCATCCTTTGCTTGCATAGAAGCTGCATTTATGGAGAACAGGCTGCTCTAAAGCAGGGGCCATGCCTCAGCAGCACACCTCACTGCTGCAGGGCAAGCCGAAACAAGCAGTGCATGTCCCAAGTCAGTAACAAAGAGCAACAGGTTGTATATACATGGTAATAACCCTACTTATTTTTGCATCTCCTGTGCATTGCTCTAGCTGAAATGTGGCTGCATGGAGGGAGAAAATTGAGAAGTAAATTGGGAAGAGAGTAATGCAACATGAGAACTGATCAGGAAAAATAGGAAAAGGAGAAAAACAGGAATTCAATCATCAGCACTGATAAAAAAAGACGGAGCTATCCAGGCAGTGCCACCCTGCCAGGCGGTCACCTCACAGGCAGACCCTTTAATTTGCTAGCAAATGAAATTGAAATTTACTTCTCTAGCATATTACAGCATCCTTCCTTCCTGCCCCAAAACAAAGCACTCACAAAAGCAAGTACAAAACACACTAAAAGCAGGTCTTGTAGTCAGCAAGACCTGGAAGTTGCTACCGGTGTCAAGTGGAAAATGCACAAGGAGAGGCAGAGGGGCCAAAGACGGCACCTCCCGGAGCAGTGACAGCAAGAAAAGCAGCCCAGCAAGGAGCTGGGGGTTTCTTCCGAGCAGAAAGCTGCTCAGATGCTTTTCTAGAGATGACAACCACCCCTGGCTTACCTCACCCCTGGGGCACCCTCCTCTGGGGTAACCCAAAGGACTGCATGAATCTGAAATTCAGAGAACTTATACCAGAGCACCAATATTCGCACCTCAAGGTGGGCTGGAGAGGTCAGCCCCCAAGTGCTTGCTGCAATAACTCACCCATAGGTGATGGCTTCACCCTACCCATCCCTTGGCAAACAAGCCTGCTCTCCATAAAAACTACCTGCGGGACTTAAACCCACCCCCAGGGCAGCAGGTGTGGGGGAAAATGCTCAGTGTGAGAACAATCACCCCGGTTTCCCTCAAAATAGTAATTTTTAAATAAAGGGGAGTTGCTGGGAGGAGAGAAGGCGGCAGAGAGCGGAGCTGCTCTGAGCAGGGTTCATGTATCCAGCTGGGGAGAGCCCTGCAGAGGCTGTGGAGCCAGGGATCAGCCCCAAGGACAGACAGGACCGGGGGGTCCCTGCTGACAAGACCCCAGATCACCTCACCCCCTGGGACAGCCCCTCTTGGTGTGTCCTGCAAATCTCCTGCTCTAAGTCCCTGCAGATGCCAAGGTGCTGCTCTGGAGCCAGGCACGCAGTACATGCCTGGCCTGGGCTGGTCCCAGGCAGCAGTCTGGGAAAACTGTATTTAATTTTCTTTTGCTTTGAAAAAAAAATCTCAGAATTAGTTGCTTTCTCTTCATTTGCTTTCTGAAGACAAGTATAACAACCCACAGCTCAGCCCAGCACCTTCTTTTCAGCCCGTCCTGACACAAAACACACCCTCTACCTCTCCTCATTAAAGAGTGCAGAAATTCAGATTTTCACTTGTGAGGCACAGCCCAGCTCCTGTTAACTGCCAGCAGGCTCTGCACAGACTTCATGAGTGTTACTTTTTGTGCAGGACTTTTTGCAGCACCTAACGTGGGAAAGCCAGGGCTTGCTGCACGCCTCTGGCATCCTCCAGAACTGATGGCTTGAGGTGACTGGAGCCTGGGACAAGCTGCAGATGCTTTGTGTCTCAGGCCACATGCGCTGCCCAGCGCTGCCAATGCCACCCTGCTCCCTCCAGGAGCCCTGCAACTCCTACAGTGTCTGCTGACAGGGCTTGGTCTCATAGGGACCTGCCTTCAGCACAGGACATCTCCATCCAACTACATTGAAACACAGTGGTGTGACAGAAAGCTACAGACCAAGACTCGAAATCCCAGGGTGTGGGAGGAACCTGGTTGTCCTTTTAGTATCTGGGCAGACAGACAACCAAGTGCAGGTTAAGAGGGGTGCTTGTATGCACATCCAGGCAGGAGAAGGAGGAGAAATCCCGGGCCATAGGGAGAGGTTGCCCCAGCCAGAGGTGAGAGCAGGACTGTGAGTACGGATGGAGAAGCAAGAGGGAAAGACAACTTGTGAGAAAGGTAGATACCTGTCATTTGACTGCCGTCAGTGCCCTCCTGCCTTGCACCGCTCCTGAAATGCTTTTAAAACTTTTCTAAGGGAATGTTTGACATATTTAATGCATGCAGTAAAAATTAAAGTAATAGATAACTTCATATTAATCTGTACAGGGACTGACAGGCTAGATTTAATCACTTCCTAGCTGTTCAGAGAGTTAACTTATTCTAGCATGATTCAAAGGAAAGGTAAACGATTTTTATTTTTAAATCAGCCATTTCATAGTAAGAGAAAAACGTGCCGCAGCCTGTGCGCATCAGCGCTGGGGGAAGGGAATACCTGCAAGAGAGGCAGAGGTGCTCTGTGAAGGGCATGCGAATCTCAAACACCTTCTTTCATCCTCTAAAAGGGTACCATGAAAGATATAGATGATTTTCTGCTTTCCACATCCAGCATCTCTGCCCAGCAGAGCCATGCGCTCTGGGCACCTCCAACAGGTTTTTCCCAGAGGTGCTGGGCACCGTGGTCCTGTTCTGCCACCGCAGATCCCCAGCCTGCTTTTAAACGCGCTGCACAGCCCTGCACGGGTGTTGTGCAGGGCAGAGCAGAGGCCCGGCTGCTTTCAGACTCCACAGCACCAGACACAAGCAAGGACAAATGAACTGCACCTTGCTCGTAAAAGCATGAAAGGCAAATTACAGTAAAAATATAAACTTAGGTCAGTCCCTTATCCCAACTGCAAATCCTGGCTTAGGAGGGTGCTAGGCAAGAGGAGTGCAAGAGCACAGAGCAAGGGCCAGGACCCCTCTTCTGCAGAGCACCAACATCAGAAGGAGCTCGAGTCCATAAGAGGGGAGAGATTCAACCTTCAGCAAAGCGCTGCGGACACTGCTTTGCTACCAGAGACCACAGAAATCACCACGAGCACAGCAAAACAGGAGAAGGAGGTCTGTCCAAAAGCAGGGCACGGCAGGACCGATTAATCCCTGAAGCCAGCAAGAAATAAAGACGGATACAACCCGGTGTGCCTGGCCGGCAGCAGTGGATGCAACAGCCCGGTACCCACAGCATGTCCTCCGCCGCCTCTGCCCAAGCAGGACCTCCCCACCCTAAGGGCTGTGCAATGGGGCAGCGGGGTGGCCATCAGCAGCACGCACACCGGTAGCTAGTTAACACTTCTTTGCAGGAAACAGCACGGGACACCAGCAGCTGCTACCAACAACCCGACAAAAGGACAGATTCACCTTTCTCTTCCTCACTGATGGGAAATGGTTTTGGTTTTGCTTTAAATGCCACTATGAAGACAAGACAGAAGGAGGACTCTGAAGGAAAGGGAAATGTTTGTGTGCACCCAAAGGCTGCCGAAAGCTACTTCATGTGCACGAAGGTGGTTTTCTTTCTGCTACAGTACAAGTGCTTGTGCCTCAAGTATAAAATGCAAGCCTCCAAATCACACAGACGAGCTTCTTATTTTTATTTTTAAAGTGATAAATAAGGCACTGTACTTTTAACTAAAACTGCCTGGTTCCAAGTTTAAAAAAACCCAAGGAACGTTCAAACTGCAGAAACTTCCTTCTGAGCAGCAGAGCCAGACAGGCCGACCTTCTCTGTCCGAGACACATCTGTCGATGCCTAACATCATGGGCGTTATCCTTTAACTGCGGATTTTTAAAGGCTTGCTACAGCTTATAAAAGCAGCTTTAGTTAATGCATGGTAAAGGGTTACTACTATACACCAGTTTTGTACATGGCTACCGGTTCTTCGCTATTTCGGGTCCAGCCGTGAGCGTTTGCTGTGTGAACAGTCCACTTTTGCCCGCAGCTTCCTCTTGCCCTGCGACCCGCTGCTCTCCTGCATCTTCTTCATGGACCTCGTCAGGGTCTTCCCACTGCTGGGCTTCTTGTTGACCATCTTCTGTGACCGAGTCGAGGACTCTCCAAGGGGCCTCTGCTTTGGGGACTTGGCCAGCTCCTCGTGGCTGGGGGGCAGCACGGCCCGTCTGCTCGTGTTCTCCTTGCCCTTCCGCATGGGGAGCCGCACTTTCTCCAGCTGCCTTTTCGGGGCTCTCTTCTCTTTCAAAGACATTTTTCTGGCCAGCTTGTTGCTCCTCTCCACGGCAGCCTGCTTTCGGGTGGCAGGAGCTTTCGCGCTGACCTCCTTTATTTTACTGGCTTTCTTGGCAGGCAGCTTGTCCTTGGCAGAGGAGCTGGACCGTTCCTGGGTGCTCCCGCTCTCCTTCAGCATCCTCTTCTTCCTGCT
>NW_010199935.1:28253-63368 GCF_000695765.1 Mesitornis unicolor
TCTCCAGGGACAGGTGGTCCCCCGGGCCATCACTTCTCTTTTCCGTCTTCAGCGCGCGGTGCTGGGCCCGCAGCTTGCCCCGCAGGTGGGAGTACTTGCGCAGGATCCTGGTGCTGGCCTGCGTGGGCAGGCTGGGGGCAGGCTGGATGGTTCTGTCTTCGCTCAGGTCTTCGGGGCTGGCATCGGAGGGAGATGTCTGGCTGGGAGCGGTGGCTTCTTCATTCTCCGCTTTGTCAGCATTCTCCCGAATTTTGGCCCAAAGCTTTTGGTTCTTCAGGTTATTCCGAGCTGGGGTAGTGGCAGCAAACTTCTTGAGGTGTTTTTTCAAACGTTCAGCTTGCAGCGAGCTGGGATAAAGACTGGAGGAGGAATATTTCTGCATGGGGACTTTGATGGGGGGGATCTCCCCTGGGAGACGCGTGTTGAGTTTCTTCACGATCACTAGAGACCTGGTTTCGGTCGTCTCCAGAAACCACTGGCAGATGTCAGACAGCTTAAAGGCCTTCATAAATAGCATCTGGACAGGAGAAAGCTTCTGCACTTCCAGCGACCCTCTACTTTTCCGTGTCCTTTTCTTGCTTTTCCAAATCTCTTTCAGTTTGTCGGCTTTGTTCTTTACCTTGGGGGTTGGCTGCACCTCCTTCTCCAGTTGAATCCAGCCCTTCTGAACCTTCATGTACTGGGTGTTGAACTCAGCAATGAGCTCCTGGTTCTCCTCTTCAGCACACCACTCCATGAACTTCGGTTTGCTGTCAGCTATGTCAATGTCCTCCAAAGTTGGGGATTCATCATTCCCTGAACTGCACTCCTCCCTCTGTTTGGGGATCGCTTGCATAGACTCCTTCCCTGGTGTGCTCTTTTTTGCGGTGTCTACAGGTGCATGTCTCAAGTTATAAAACTGCAAGGCAACCTTTTTATGCTTTGCAGCTTTTGCTGGAAGATGCTTGCTTCCACCTCTGCTGCTGGGACACAGAGGTGAACTGGCCAACAACTCACAGCTCTCCAGCTTGTCCGTGTCCATGGCACTGTCGGAGCTCTCCTCATCCTTCACACTGGCATTGCCTGGTTTCACATCCACTTGCTCGGCATCACTTGCAGGCACACTGCTCTCCAGAGGGAGGAGAAGGCTTTGCTCCTCGGAACCAGCCTGGACACTGATTTCCAGCATCTCACACAGTTGACTTTGGCTGCTGTTAGCAGGGGCATTGTCTTTAGAGGAATTTTCTTCTTCAGCCACAGTCTCTTTTGCAGAGATGCTTTTATAGGTTTGTCTGGTAGTGACACCGTTCTCCTCGCCCGGCCGCTGCTCAGTGATGCTCTCTAGAGCCTGGCTGGTGCCCGGCCCCTCGCTGGTTTTGAGCAGCGCATCAGGGAAGCAGTCGTTTGGGAAGTGCATGGATGCTGCCCCATCCAGGTGCACTTCCTTCTTAAACCGCTTGGCTCCAGGGCTCTTGGAGAGTTTGATCTGAAGGCAAGTAAGCTGCACAGAGCTGGAAGAACCAGTGTCCTCAGCACTGCCCTCGGTGGGTGACTGGGACTGCTGGCTTCGAAGACACCGGTCTGATGCCACAAGCACTCTCTTGCCCTTCTTTCGCTTCTTGTCTAGACTGTCATTGGAAGAGACAAAGTCTTTCCCTGCGGTGTCTGAGCTGTTGGGTTCAGGTGGTGTTTTCCCTTCATTAGGGTCTTTTTCACCTGGTGGGCTGATATTCTGCATTGCCTCCCCTTCCAAGATTTCGGGGAGGTCTGTGCTGGCAGGCACAGCCTCCTCTTGCTCAATAGAGCTGTCACCCACCATACCTGAAAACTCAGCTTCGTGTTCAGCATCAATGCTTTTGTTCACATCTACACACTGCAAGGTAGCAGGGGGCTCTGGGGGGCTCTCCCCATCGACGGTGGCAGAGGGCTCATCGGGAACCTGCCAGCCTGGAGAGTGTGGGGAGGGCTCTGCCTGACACAGCCCGCAGGCTTCTGCATCCCCTACGTCTGGAAGCTGGGCAGGATCCCCGGCACCATCGTAGGCCAGGGGTGCTGTGTCTGCAGCGGAGGAGGGCTGCAAAGGGGACTTCAGCTCCAGGCTGGCGGAAAGGTCCAGATCAGTTTGTACCTCGGAGCCTGGACAAGCTTCCTCCCCACTGGGTGCTTCTGAGACGGGAAGGGCAGCAAAATCAACCGCCTGCCCGCCGCTGCCGCAGGAGCCCAGGCTGCTGCCAGCCTCGCAGGGGACGGTGCCTCCCACTCTCGTCCCCCCTCCTTCGGCAGAAGGGGAGACGGGAGGTGGCAAGCCGGCCAAGCTGTCCTCTTTCTGGGGGCTGGGTGGAGCAGAGAGGGAGAAGAAGGGCATGGCCATGGTGGCTTCCCTTGACCGCAGTGCCCGGGTGTCCCAGGGATGCAGAGAGCCCAGCTCAGCTCTCTCTTTCGTTTCTCGACTGGTTGGTGCCCCTTTCGCCATGAGCCTCAGGGAAACCCTCTTCTCGCCTTCCCGTCCTGCACCCCCAGACCCCCCCACCGAGAGCACAAGGGGTGGCTTAGAGCTCACGAGGGTCTCTGTTCGCAGTGCCGGGCTGCTCCCCCTCTCCTCCACCCGGGAGCTCTTCACCAGCGTGCGGACAGTCGGGAGCTCGCAGCACTCCCCGTTGAAGTAGTACCCGCGGGTGCTCTTCCTCGCTGTCTTGCGGGATGAGACCGACCGCTGGGTCTCAAAATGGCACTCGGTGATGGGCTGGCTGATGTAGACCACGTCGCACTGGTTGTCATAGTCATTGATCCGCAGCCCCGACGCCTTCTTGCTCTTGCGAGTGGATCTGAGGGAGGCTGCCTTGGCACGGGGGTGCCCACCGGGGGTCCGGTGGGTGGCTGGCGGGGCACCGGCAGGGATGGCCTTGTCGAGCGGGCCTTTGTCAGCCGGGTGCAGGTGGCAGCCGGCCTTGCCCTTGGCTGCGGCATGCAGGTGGTTTTCTTGCTTTGGTCTCGCATCTTGTTCTTTTGCGTCTAAGTCCTGGTGCAAAGATGCTTTTGAGCTGCATTGCAAAGTGTTCTCTTTGTCGGCTCTGCGAGGGGGACCCACCGCAAAGCCAGGATCCCAGGACTCTTCCGGCAGAGCTCTGAAAGAGCTCTTTTGGGACCCCAGACAGCTGTCCAAGCTGTCCTCGCTGCCATTCACATTTGCCACTTTGACCGAGATATAACCTTCCACGAGAGTCTTACCTGCTAGCTGCTCTTTATTGTCCTCACTCTTTCTGACACCAGCTTCTTGCTCGTGTCCAGCGGCTTGCTGTCCTTCCAGGCTCCTGGCAGCATGATGGAAATTCAAAGAGGAAGAGTTCAATGTGCTGAGGTATCCTTGGGTGGAGCTATCCTTTGGACTAGCGGAATGGAGCCTGGTGATGGGGAGCTCGGAGGAGTCCTTCCTCAAAGCAGGACTCGAGTTCTCTGCTCTGTCCAGAGACTTTAGCTCCATTGGCTGCTTCAGGACCTGTCCTGTCACATGCAGGGGGCCATCGGACGCCGACTGTCCTGGGTCCGAGGAAGAAAGGGGCTTTGATTCAGTACAAGTAGCACCCTTATCCTGATTTTCAGTGCTTCGCTGGCTACAACCAGAGCCACAAGTAGAGGCCTCCATGCTCTCGGATTCAGACAACTGCTGGCCTTCAGAGTCTGGTTGTGCTTCAGTGTATATGTCGTTTAGCACACGAATGAATTGCTTCTGGTGATGTGTACACAGTCTGACCATAAACTTTTCCAGTGGAGACTTCGGCTGATTGTTAGAGTCTATTGCTATTGCCTCTGCTGCATCCTCACTAGAGAGACAAAGAGAGAAGCAATCAGTAACGTGTTCCAGAAAATAAAAGTTTATGTTTCAATACTGGAATAACCCTTCTCCTCCCACTCAGGCGCATCGCTTGTCTGACCTTCAAGTGAGATCAAGCCCCCCGTGATGGGGCTGGCAGGTATCCCTTCAGTCCCCAGCATGCACACCTATGTATGCACACTGCTGGCAGGACACAGACTGCACTTTTGTTTGTCTCCCACTGCCAGAACACCCATCATTACTCTTCTGCCTAGGACACCCTGGTGTGTAGGCACCATGTGTCATGTTCACAGCAAACCTAAATTTCCCAGTGAGAATCAAACTTCGTATCTGCACAGTGTCCCATGTAGAAAGCCCAGCTCTTTTGGGACCCCCCAGGAAGACTGCACACAGGACCTGCACAGCCATTTAATAAAGTGGCTCTGCAGCTGACGGGCTGTCAATGTGCAGTGGTGGCTCAGAAAGCTGTGCTCCTGCAGCACAGGGTCACTGCCACTGGCTCGCTCCCAAACCAAGGCTGTTATCATTTACCTGCTCAGCAGAGACAATTAATTAGGACTTACTGGCAGAGAGGTTAGGGGATAATTACCCACTGTTTGCATGAACTTGTCAGAAGTGCCATGCCAGGTGCTGTTATCGAGACCGTATCTGTGCCCAACGGCAGCGCAGGCAATTCCCACCCAGTCCCCACCACATCAAGGGGCCTGCGTGCCTCGGCACCCACTCTGCCTGGCACAGGATCTTTGTCAGCAGCGCCGGGTCGCTTTGCAGTAACAGTTGCACTTTGCACCTCCTGGCCTTGTCCCAGAGGAGTGAAAGTCGTTTCCTCCCCACTGCAGCCCTGTTTCTCCCCCAGCATTGGACACTGACCTTGCTCGCTCAGCTAGGTCAAGGCGGGCAATGCTTATCGCAGGGTCTGGGACGAGAGTGGGAAAAAGCAGCTTTATCTAGACTGGGCTTTTCCTTCCCACATTGCAAGGCACAGGGCTCCACAGGTGCACAGCAAGGAAGAGCCTGATGGAGACGAGGAGGGAAAGCTGGAGCCAGCCGTGCGGGAGGCAGCCCTGGGCAGCCCTCACTGCTGCTCACTCACTGCTTGCTCTGAGCTGACAAGTGCCATATACCCACTTTCCCTGGCTCCCAAACTCGGCAAAGGGCAGGGAAAGGTGCTCAGGGGCCATTTGAGGCCCCAGGTTGGCCAGGGCACATCTGGTCTCCTGTTCACTCAGAAATGCCAGGCTGCAGCCAAGCCTGCCCTGAGCATGTGAAGCCCTTTGCTTTCCAGTTTGCCCAAATTTTTAAGCGTAACAAGGCTTTGCCTTTCAATCACGGCTGCTAAGTTTCCTTAAAGGCTTCTTGGGCAAGGTTTTCCCAAAACCACCTGGAAAGGCTGAGCGAGCTGTGCTCACCAAAAGTGCTCCAGCACCTCCAGAACATACACTCCCAGGGTTAGCAATAAACAACGTACCTCCAGACTGCTTTACTACACCCAGGCAAGGAAAATGCCCTCCGGCAACCGTCTCAATTGGTTCTACCTGGCGCTGAGATGACTTTCAACTTGCAATGCCTGGGATTAGTTTAAATAAAAACGCTCAGGTACAACCTGGCCCCTCTCCAGAGGCCTGCACGGGAAGGGTTATGTCAGCCAGGATCTCTTACACAGCCCAGCTCCTCCCCTTGCCCTGCTGAATAACAAAGGGGATAATAAAACCCTTTCACCCCCACCCTGAAGAGGAGGGCTTGGAGCAGGGGGCTCTTCCAAGAGGCAGAGCCCAGCACAACTTTTTTTCCACCTTTGCAGAGGGCGGTTGCTTTCCTCTTACCTGCTCTCAAGCCCAGCTCCTAAGAGCGGCAGCCATCTTCCCCCAGCCAGCCTGAATTTATAAGGGCGGCAGCAGAGGTGTGGCCCCTTCCCGGCCCACCCCACCACTGCTCTCCCAGGCAGCTTCGGGAAGTGGTTACGGTGGCATAAAAACCAAATTACTCCTTGCAGGGTACTTTCAGGTGCTACACACAAATGGCTGCGAAGGAAGAGCCCATGGCATAGGAGAAGTGGATGCCTGGGTGAGTGGTGAGGAAGAAAAGGCGAGCCAGAGGCTGGCGAGGGAGGAGATTTTGGGTCCATGCACCGAGTCCCTAGTTTGGGAAAAGGGATCAAAGTGACTAGGCATGGTTCTTTCTTGCCTTGTGGCAGCAATGCCGAATGCAGCCGGTCGCAGGTTGCGCCTGCTTTGCACGCCTGCACGGGGCTGGAGAAGGCCCACGTACTGTGCATATGGCAGCGGGAACCTGGGCTCCCTGGTCCTAAAGGGTGGCATTTGTGCCTTGCCTTCACCTAGTTTCTTCCTGTGAAGTGTGACTGAGGCCGTGGTGCTCATTTTCACCTTATCTGCCCCACCGTACTCCAAGGACTCAATCAGCTCGTCAAGTTGTAAATTTAAAAAACAGAGATAAAGAATTTTCCTGCTTGTGAACGGAAATAAATCCATTCAGCCTCAATGCCCTTTGTCCTTAGAAGACCCATCTCATGTTCAGTGACACAGTTCACCTGCTTCTGCAGGTGTATCGTGTTCAGCATCCTCTGCACTCATGTCACTTTGGCTCAAAGATGGGCAACTTCTCACCTTGAGCTCATCTGCTCCATCCCCAGTCCACCCCTATCTGGGTGCCGCAGGCAGCACCGCCTTCTTTTGGGTTTCAAAGGATAACCTTGAGGCAGAGCTCTCCCACCACCTGCACCGAGGCTCCAAGCACAGCTGGATCCCAGCTTGGTCCTTCCTCTCCCTGTGCCCCCTGGGCCACTGAGCCGCAGCCTGTGCCTCTTCATCCCCAGATCTCCCAGGCACAGCTCTGTGCTCCCTGGGACCTGCTGATCCATGTGCCTTGTACCTGCACAGCACTTCCCACCTTTCCTGTCTGTCCTGGTTATTACCATTAAATCAAAAGTGTCCATGGCCATTCTTTTGCCTAGCGGCTGATGGATACAGGCTTGCCCACATTCTCCCTACTCAAGGCAGTTTCAGAGAAGAGCTTTCTTCACACTCAGGTGTAATAGATTAGTTTATTTCAAGTGCCCTATGACTTCAGGCAGGGTTGTTTATGGACTGTGTAAACTGTTGTAGAGACACTATCTATTTATGTGGCTTATCAGAGAGGAGAGGTGAGCTGATTGCAGAGCTGAAGTGTTTTCCTGGGAGAAGGTGCTGGGCCCCTCAGACCTGCTTGCGAGGGCACAGCAGGAGTTGAAGACTGACTGGTGAATGCTGAGGACGGGAACTGGGAGAGTGGCTTTAAACAGGAGGATAAATTGCTCCTGGGAGGCAGCCACCCCTGTCTGTGAAGAGCCTGCCTTTCAGGAGCCACAGCCCAGCCTGGCAGAAGCTGCTGGGCTCACCAGACAAGTGAGGGAGCCCAGGGCTGCAGCCTTCTCCTGATGTCCACACTCACCCCTTCCCATGGGGCTTGGCTTGAGGCTCTTGGTTTTGGGTGTGCATGAGGAATGTGTCATCTCTCTCAAGGGCTGGAGAAGCCACAAGCCTAGTGCAGCTTCACGGCTGAGGTGAGGCGACTTATCGGGACCTTCTATGCCTGTAGCCCAGCTGCAAGCGGAGTAACAAACCCTTGAGGGGTACCCAGAAAGGATGGGCGAGACAACCCCCTGTCAGTGAGCTCTCCTGCGAAGCCTGGGAGATGGCAGCTCTGCCCTTTCTGGCCGCCAGCCTTGGAAGCTGTCTACATAAGGCTGGGGCTGCTGGGGGCTCCTCTGCTTCTGCACCCCAACACCCCGCTCCCAGCCCTGTGTCAGCAGAAGACACCTCAGCATCTCAAGCAAATCTTATCACCTGAGCCCCTCACTACCTCCTGGCTTTTCCGAGGGCAGCCCTGCTCTCTCCTCCTTCCCCGCCTGCCGCAGAAGGTGTCAGAGGCATCAAGGGGCAGGAGCTGTCAGAGACACAAGCGGAGCTGTTGCTATGCAACCCCGGTGGTGCAGCAATTAACGCTGGGGAAAACGTGCTGTGCTCTGAAGCTATTTGCATAGCTGCGTTCTGCAGTACTTTTGTTTGCATTGTGCCTCTACTCTTCAGTGGAGTTTGAAGTCAACCCTCCCCCAGCTCTTGCTGATGGGGGGGACTCGGGGCTTCCAACAAAGGCCACGCAGTTGGTGAGGATGGGGCTGGGGGAAGGCAGGGGTTTGTCTGTCCGTAACACTATAAACTGCATACGTATAGGATTGGCTGCATGGGGAGGAAAGGCCAAGTTATCTGGATTTCACCCTGTGCAGAGCCAGCTCCTGCTGTGCCCCTCACATGCCGCTGGGGTAACCACATCCATCCTTTTCCAGGTGCACCAGGGTGATCCTGCGCTTATTATGCTTGCGAATGCCAAAAATGGACCTTTACAGACAGCCCAGCCTGCCAGCGCTCCAAGAGGGTATTTTGGGGGGAGAACAAGGGTGAGAAGAAAAAAAAGGAGAAAGAAATCAGCTGGTTCATACCAACCTACCTGGGACGCGGGTCTCCAAAAACCTGCTGATTGCCAACTGCAATCTTCTGGTTTGCCCACCCCAAGTCTCTCACTATTGAACATGAAGCCTATGCCCTTTTTGGGTTTCTCTTTTTAGCCCTTGAACATCAGTTTGGTTGATTGTAAGTTTATAGGTATGTTTTGTACCTCAGAGGCACAAGAAGCAGCGGCAGAACAAAAGTTCAAGGCTAAGTGTTTCTGTTCCTTTTAGACCACTCTAAGCACCAGGATTATAGTTCTGTAAAAGAAACAAAACATAGCTATAAACTTATAAAATCCAATTTAGTATTTTACTGGGATGACCTCTCCCCTCCCTCTCCCGCTGTCATGCAGCTAACTTTGTGCCAGTCAGGGGAGCGCTGCCTCACACCACCCAAAACCAGAGGTACCACTGGAGTACCCCATCGAGCCAAAGGTTGCCTTGGAAACCTGCCTAAAAGTGGACATTTGAGAAAGGTGGATGAGTAAGGAGAAAGCCTGACTGCAAGCAATGCTCTCCACCAGCTGAACTCAAAGCACCGACCATGCCCACTCTGACCCCAAAGTCTAAGGCATCACATCTCGCTGCCCTCAGGTGGCAGCCCCAGCCCCGCTGGTTTCAGCCACTTCATTTATCTTTCAGGGCGAGTGGAAATGCCGTTTTGAGGGACTGAAAACGAGGAGCAGCCTCTTAAAAGGAGCTTGCTCGCAGCTGGCAGCCAGGTGAGCCTAGCCCAGCCCAAGGAGGGTTGTGAATCCTGCTAAATGTACGTTTGAAATGTCTGTGGGTTCCCAAAGGTGGGCTCGCTTTCCCCAGTAATGGGGGCGCTGCATGCAGAGACACAGGAGGGTGTGACCCAGCAGCCGAGGGAAAGGAGATCTCTGCCAGCCCTGGTTCAGCTTGTTGGAGTGGCTGTGCGAAAGCAAACACCAGTGATGAAAGGCACAGGAGGTGGCACTGCAGCAGTGTCACTGCAGTGGACATGGAATCACGCTACTGCCAGCTCTCTGGCAGAAATTATTACCCCAGGGCAGCAAAAGGCAACCCACATTGCACCCTCCCTGACCCATTTGACACACAGCATCGTGCTCAAAGCCCTCTTCACTCATAGCTGCAGCAAAGCCCTCGTGCTTTGAGAGGCGGAGGTGAGGGGACATGTTTCTTCCTGCTGGTACCGCTCTGGGATGTGGGCATCTCTTGCATGGGATGGGCAAAAAAGGCACAAATCGTGTGAGCCACTGCAGCAAGGTTTCCTGGAGCTCATCTCTCAAAGCCCCAATTAAAGGCTGACACTGGATGTACCAGTTTAAATGCCTGCATTTCAATCCTCAGAAATATGCCTGGCACCTAACACTCCCCACACAGATGAATGAGTCCCTTCACACCTCTGTGGGTGCTACAGTAATTCTCTCTTGCTGCAAGAAAAAAAACAGAAAAGCAGCACAGAAAGAGCTGAGGCTCCACACAACAGCTAGGAAGAACAAGCATTTTTCTTCTCTAAATTAAAAGCTGAAGTTGTGCAAAGCACAGCCAAAATAACTATGGAAATATTGCTGCGGAGTTCTCAAGGCCCCTGAATTTATGCTGTCCTTGGTGACGTGCGTGGGAATGGATAGAGCTTGTGTTTCAACTGAAAAGCAGGAGGAAACAAGTTATAGATGGGGTTTTGTTTGGTTGGGTTTTTGTGAGCTGCACATATTTGCCAAGGTATCCAGGTTGTACAATAAGCCAACGGACTGGATAAACAACAGACATCCATTACAGATTCAGACTTTTAACCCTTCAGAGTAGTGTCTTTTGCTTATTTATTTATTTAAAAAATAGTTAAACTTTAAAAATCACCTTCTCCGCACCTGTAGCCAAATAAAAATCAAACAAACCAAAGTTGGTTTTACATTTTAAAAAACCCAAACAACCTCAAATCAGTTTACCCTTTTTATATTCCTGCCATAGCTTCGTCCACTCCCACCTTCCTCCAGTAGCTAACCCAACTGTACTCTTTATTAGTTTATCATCACTTGTGATACTTCTAATACGATATTTAATGACTAATTAAAAATCTTACCACTGAGCTATCGCTTTAAAACCAAGGGAAATTTATAGCGTTGGAAACATCATTCTACATCCTAGCTTTCAAAGCCTATCCAGAATTGTCCTTGATAATTTTTCTCATTATCAAGGACAACTGGGACCTTCCCTTCAAGGAAAAGAAAAAATTGCCACGAGCGTTTCTCTCTGAGGCGTCACTCGGCGTCTTCCCTGAGCCGGGTGCTCCAAAAGAACAGAGAGCACCAGAAGACCAGAATAGACAGAAAAACAGAGCACCAGGAGACAGATAACAAAGGCGTGCAGGGCAAAGGAGAGAAAAAGTTCTTATGAGAATTTTCACAGCTTTGCACGTTTTAAAAAAAGCAGCACCCCAGTTAAGGCGGGGGAGAGCAAACCACAGGGACCAGTCCTGTGGAGCAGGGAGGGATGCCCTGAGTGTCTGTAACAGCCCCAGCTGGGAATTGGGGTGGCTCTGGACCCAGGTGAGGGGCACGGCCTCTCCCCTGCACCCCAGTCCATCGCTGTCAGCTCCCTGTCCATCCTGCAGTAAATCTGGGACAAAGCCCTCACTGCTCAGCCCTCAGCCATGCACGGGCAGGTCAGACGGAGCCACTGCAAGCACAGAGGTTCAACAACAGGCAAACCTCCCCAGAACGTGCACTCATCTGCAGCAAATTAAGGCTTCAGTGTAGGATATGCTGCACTGTGATAAATCCCACCTTACCCTCCTATCCTGCACCTGTGGGGTGGAAGAAAACGCAAATGCACCAGGTGCCCCCTCTGCAGACATTGCTGATCCCAGCTCCAACAGGCACATTGCCATGCACAGCTACTGCCTACTTCTAGAAGTCTTCAAGGATTTTAAAGGCTGCAAATACCCAGGATGTTTAATATTTTTTCCAACATGGATATGAAAAACCAAATGCAGCAGCTAGGTAGAGCTAAACACACTCAGCACAACCCCATTGCCAAAGCTTGGGAGGAAGACATTTGGAGATCAGAGGGTACCTTGGGTGTAATTAGCAGCCGCTGGGGGATATGACCCCATTTCAGCTAACCTGGAGATTCAGATAATTGGGCCTTAGATAATCAAGGCCACGCTGTTAATAGAAACAGTATCGCAGCTCCTCACAGCAGCTTTCCCCACGTGCTGATGCTGTACCTCCTTGCATGAAAATGCCTGGTGAAATATGAATTAGCAGCTTGATCTGTGTCTGTGTTCTCTGTCAAGGGCCGGGCTGAGCAACAAACCCTGTTTCAGATGCACCATTCTGGCTGCCGAAGGAATGGGTTACAGCAGAGAAGTGTCTTGCAGCCCTGGATGCCTGGGGATGGGGCTGTCTCAGAGCTGGTGGGCTAGGGAGGCTCTGTTTTGAAAGTGGGTTAATTTAACTGCCATTCAACTACCACAAAATGATGTAGGTTAATTTTATAGTCAGATAACTATTAAGAAACCAAAACAGAAGGCAGGAAATGTCTCTATGCATGCCAATGGGGAGAGGTTTCCTCTGCGCTAACGCACATCCCTCTCCTTCAGCTCAAACCTCTCATCCTTCCATTTCTGCACATCCCTCACTTCATCTCTTTTTTTTTTAACCCTTGTCATTGCACACTATTGCCCTTCCTCCCCCTCTTCAGAGTCTATTCTCCTCTCAAAAATTCACCTTGCTATTCTGGCCCACAGTTATTTCTCCCCTTCGCTTATATTGTCACACATCTCAGTATTATACGAAGACTAACAAATACAAACCTTCTCTGACCATGACTTATTTCCACTAAAAAAGGTCCTGTCTTCCTTTATCTGATATTTATCCAGGTATGTGACAAACTGAGGCAGGGAACTTCACCTTGCTTAGCATGTAACATGTCACCACCACGAATACACTCAGTTTTCTTTAGGGTTATTTGCCGTATTTAAAGCATCCTCAATTTGTGCAGTTTCCCCTTTATAATTGGATGCCACAGTTAAACCGTACTTTTATCACTGTGCAATCTTCCTTCCCGCTGCATCATGATAGGTATTGTTTGTTTCTTTATATGGGAGGACAAAACCCATCAATTGCCAGTTTGCCATAAAGAGAAAAATAAAAGAAAAAAATAAATCATCAACAAGAGCTTATGTCTGCGAGGGAACAGACCCTCTGGAAGAGCAGAGGTGACTCATCACTCCGCAGCGCAGCGAGGAAGGAGCGAGCACCACAGCCAGGCAGATCCCCCTGAGATGCTCCCACAGCTTTCCTCTCTCTGCCTCCTCCACCGCCCTGGTCCCACCGCTTCCCCCCGCCAGAAAAGGAGTCCCTAAGCTCCACAGAGGAAGCGCGAGCGGTGATGATGACCCATTAGTGCACGCTGCCCATCAGGCACTTGCGGCTCTCCTCTACCGCAGACGGTTTTTATCGTATTAACAGTAAGTGCACTGCGCGCACCTGAAAGCTCAGAGAAATGAATCACAGAATCACAGACCGTTAAGGGATTGGAAGGGACCTCAAAAGATCATCCAGTCCAATCCCCCTGCCAGAGCAGGAACACCTAGATGAGGTTACACAGGAAGGCGTCCAGGCGGGTGAACTCGTGCTTAACCACGCCATGGTGACGAGACCACAGCACTAGCGGGATGCTGGCGTTTTCACTGAGCTTTGTATGACCAAGGAAATACAGAATGGGACCGTCCCCAGGATTCACAGCACAACTGCCCCTGAAAAGCCCTCCTCGCCACCACTCGTGCCTTCAGATGGCGATGCCAGAGCCCAAAGCACGTACATTTTGGGGATTTCTGACCCAAAAAAGGCTGAGCGCCAGATTCCCTGTTGTCCTGCTGAGGCCTTCAATTCCTATTAATCTCACAAGGAAAGTCCTTTTTTTTTTTTTTCTCAAGAGCTATAAAAGAACAGATGAAACAGCCAAAACCCAAACCTCATAAAACTGCTCTTTGCCAGCACTAAGCCACTACATTTGTCACTTTGTGCTAGGTTACATTGATTTTACGTTTTACTACTAATTATTATTCCTAATTTAATAATAAGATCATTAAAGGACCTGCAAGTCAGATTCCTTTTAAATCCGAGTTACGTTATTTTTGCTTTTATCAATTATCAATCCAGTCTACACTCAAAGAAAAGTAACGGCGCTGACATAAGGACAGGTACAGGCAAGAAGGCTGGAATTAAAGAGCAGTCGAGCAGCCCCCCTTACCGTACACACTTGTGTCTGCCTATTAGAGAAAAGCCAACACAGGTCCTGAAAAATGAGCAAAAATCTACTTTTCTTCACGCACCAGCAGAAAATCTCACTGAAGGACGGCTACGCAAGACTCCAGCGAGCAGTGAGTTAGGCAGTGGTCACCGTGGTCCAATGAGAACTTTGTTACTAACATACACACTTCGGGTACAGAGCAAGCTGGTTTAGTTTTCACAGCCTGGGCTGTTTGATGGCTAGAAATCAGAAGGAAACTTGTATTTCCATACAAGCAGAGTACATTTGATATGAAAGCACCTTATGGCAAAACCAGAACCCTAGAGCATCTTTTTTTACAGTCTCCTGTAAGTCAAATACTTTGTTTTAAGCCAATGCTAACACCTCACATGCCACCACTTGCTTTAAAGACCTGAAAGGAATCCAAGGAAGAGACCACCTGTGACCACAGCACATCAAAAAACATGACAAAAATATAACATGGTGGAAGCATGCAAGCTTCACCTCCAAGCAAGCACCTCGGGTATAGATTACAGCAAGGCTCCCAGCACAGGTATCAGTTGTATGAAAACCCCTTCACACATGTGGGGAAGCTGCTCGACTTCTCCCAGTGTCAGCGTTTCCCCTGCAGAGCCAGAGTGACTCTCGACAATCGGTGTCAGAGCTTTCCTCTAAAGCTCAGGGAGAAGAAAAGCACAGTCAAAGGCTGGGCTTTAAGAAAGGAAACCATAAAAGCCCCTTTCAAACTTAGGAATGTCATTCCAAAACGGGTTAAGCAAGCCCTATGCTTTATTAGCTGGGCAGGAGGGATTTGGGACACGTGATGATGGGATCTTGCACGTCAGCAAAAAACCAAACAAAACCACCTTAGCAGGTGTAACAAAACTGCCCATTTAGCACTATAATTTTCACAGTTTGCTGATAAACCTGTGAGGACAAACCACTTCTCCTGCCAGCACAAGGCTGCACCTGGAGGCAGGAGTCCAAAAAGGTGGGCACAGGAGCTGTGACCGAGCGAGCCCAGGGAGCAGCAGCGACGGAGCCGAGGTAGGAGCAGCCGCATGGGCTGGGAGAAGTGCGGCCGCACAGCATGGTGCTGGATCCACAGCCAAAACCTCTGCCCTGTCCTTTGCTGCGCTACTGTGGGCACTTGGTCTGGGAACATGCAGTTGTATTTTCACACAGGCAACCTTTGCATTTGTAGGCAACAGTGCTTATGTTTCTATGCTTTGAAATACACCCTAAGCGCTCCTAATTTTAGCCGAATTTTTAAAGAATTCCTGGAGATTACAGCTGTAGCCATCTCATACCAAAATCTGCCTTTTAGTCAAGTGTGTACTCGATAGACCTCCTGCAGAGCTGCATGACACCTGCAGAGGAGGAGGAGGCAAGTGATGATTTTAGAAGTTTTCTTTTAAATGTGACCTGTGAAAATAAGATGCAATTGTTTTGTGCTCCCTCTTCATGATACTAAAAAAGAGCTTTTAAAGGTTGTGTTGTCTGGGGCTTTCAAGAGGGCAGGCGAGAAGGAACTTAATTAATTCATCATTCAGAAGTGTGAAGTCATTCAGATTTCTTCCAAATTTCCTAGTAGACAACTGAGAACAGCTTGGATTTTAAGTCAGAGGCTGCATATCAAAGGTACCAGATCAGGGGAAACAGTACTCCCACAAGCAGCATTATCTGAGATCCTTCCAGCGTTGTAACAGCTATTAACAAGTCTTGGGAATAACTATATTTAAAAAGAACAACATTTATTTTCTTCTTTGCCATCTTCATTGTATCAAACTCCATATTCCTGGATTTGCCTCTAACATTGCCTTTGAAATGGCTTTTGGTCTGTCCCTGCACCTTCAGTTATGCTCTGCAGTTCCTCTCTGTGTGAACCACACTCCTGAACAGGTCCTGAGACCTGCTGCTCACTCCCAGTTAAAGCCACAGCTCAGCAAGCACCCATTGCTGGGCATCTGCCAGTTCACAGACTAAGAAGTCAGTGATTTGCTGAAGTATCTTCCTGAATCGGGATTTAAACCCTTTCCCTCCCTCCAGACCCACTTTTGTCACGCTTCTAAGAAATTAGACAGCTCAGCACGACCCAGCAGGAAAGCCACCGGTGATCTGCCTTGCTGAGGACACCAGAGCAAGCTCTGCTTTGCTGCTTTCTGAGCAGCCATGAAACGAGGACTTGGTTTTGGTTGCACAAGATTAAATTGTGATGCTCAGGAATTCACTTAATTAAACCAGCTTCATTCACAAATCTCAGGTTGATTTCCACCACAAGAGTGTTTCAGACCCTTCCCGCTGAGGCCAGGGAGTCACCTCCTTTCAGGTCCAGCATTAATCCCAGCACTCGCAGGCAGGGATCTGAAGCTTTCTGCCCTTGACAGCAGCACATGTTCTCAGAAAGCAGCAACCAGCAGAGCCTCTCAGTTCACATCTGCTGCAGCATCTGGGTTGTAGAAAGTGGCCGAGGTGCCTTGGGGGGCACAGTCCACTGCTGCTCCCTGAAGGACCTGTTACCTGCAGCTGCCTCTTCCACTAACAAATGGATCAGCTCAAAACCCATCCCGAGTCAAAATGAGCAGTGACAAATTAGCAGAAGTTTTTTTAAGCTGCCTAACAGGGTTAATTAGGTTTCTTTTCTACCTCTACAATCACAGCAATGGATGCTTCTCTCTGGGTCTGGGTGCAACACCTTGAACACTCTCCTCATGATACGTATTTGTATTAAAGAAAACAGCTTTAAAAGGAGAATTTGAGGCCGTGTTCCTTTAAGTCTGAACAACTTCAGCTTAACAGCGCAAAACCATCAGCAAGTCCTCCAGGAAAACCAGAAAAACTTGGTATTTCTGATAATCGCAGGACTAAAAGTGTCGATTAAAAATGTTCTGGGAAAAGCTTGCAGAGTGTAATACACCCTAAAGAATGGCAGATGGGAATATGGTTCATCACTTTCAAAGGCTATTTTCATAGATTTGACAGATGTATTCAGACATACAGAAAAAAATATGATAAATGCTAGTTTACAGCACAAGGCTTTCACGCTATTTACACATAAAGACTCCCTATTCCTGAGCAAGTGTAAGATGTAGTCTCAAGTCAAACCAAGTTTTTTATTTAAAAGAGATTTGCCCAGTAAAGCTAAAACGAATGACAACACCCAGCTACCTTACCATTTTGCTTTTGGTATTTCATACCAGTATTAGTATGCAAGGAATACAACAGTCAGTTTGGAATGTAACAGTTATTTAAAGATCTTAAAAAAAACCAAAAACAAAAAACCAACACTGAAGAGTTACTTACTTTTCAACAGCACAAGCTGAGAAAAGCAGTTTCTCAGAAGAAAAGAAACCTGGGCTAGACAGTGTACGGCACTATAAATTTTCCTAAAGCTAAGAAA
The DNA here is from genome assembly GCF_000695765.1 of Mesitornis unicolor. Taxonomy (NCBI): domain Eukaryota; kingdom Metazoa; phylum Chordata; class Aves; order Mesitornithiformes; family Mesitornithidae; genus Mesitornis; species Mesitornis unicolor. The sequence goes on from NW_010199935.1 coordinate 45,210, forward strand.
TCCCTATGCATCACTCTCAAAATCATCCTAGGACTGAACACAAAGGTTACCAGAAATGCCTAAACTCACGTGGGTTCCATTACACACCACTTACTGTAACCTACTTTTTAGTATTCAGCATTTCGGTATCAATAATGCATAACGTCAAAAGTAGTTCAACCCAAATTGCGGTCACGAGAATGCAAACACGGGGCCAGCTGAAGCGTGTGTGGTGCTGCTGCTCCGCTGGCAGGGACAGCAGGACAGAGTGGCCGGAGCTCTCCGTGCGTCAACCAGGAGCTGCGGACCTGCCCCTGTCACAGAGGGACAGAATAAAAGCGACAGCAGTGCCCACTGGCGCAGGCAGCAGCCACGCAGCCTCCCCCAGCTCGGTCCCATCTCCTCTGGCACGCAGCCCAAAAAGGCGCAAAGCCCCACTGCCCAACCCGAGCCAAACCCAACCACACGCGGCCCCGGCCAGGCTCTCCTCAGCCCCACTCCCTCCTCCACTCATCACCAAGTGGCTCCGTGAACAACCCTACACCGCTTCTATTTTTTTCTTCTTTCCTCCTGAGAGACTGTTCGTTCCTCAGCGGATAAATTATTTACCATGAAGGAAATTAGGGTGGCCAGCAGGGAAGAGCAAATTAGAGTACTGGAGTTCACGAGCCAGGCTGCTACGAGGCAGCGTTTCAGCTTTCACACGCACGCCCTGCCCAGCTGCTAAAGCAGCTTTATCGCCAAATCCTATTTAGGACAAGAAACAAGTGGAGTACAGAGACTCCAAAGCTCGACCCTTCAGCTGGAATTAATTTTGCCTTCTATTTTCACTTCCTCCCCTGCCTCTCCTGATTTGGGAGAGTTTGCACTTCATAACCTTGGGCGATCGGTGCGGGCATTCAGAAAGCACGCTAGAAACAACAGAACTGGAACGCCTTCAAGTTTTTCACAACAAAATTTATTAGAAGAATAGTGGTTTTGAAAAGTCTAGCATCCAGTGAAAACTACCATACACAACGTTACAGCTGGGAATGTGTTTCCAAAATGACATGGTCAAATAATACAATGGAGCCATTAAATCTTACACATGCACAACAAGAGAATTAGCGCTTTGACATACAATGCAAAAAATAAATGGACCACATGAAATAAAAATTTAAAAGTACTTATCACATACATTAAGACACAGCTTATTTAGTCCAGTCAAAAAATCAGAACTGCATTAAAAAAAATTAATGTAGTGCAATCAAACCAAAAACCTTAATTTGTGATCATAAGTGCTCTACTACATAAAACATTGATCATAGCAAGGAACAAAAAAATTCAAATCACACAGTACAAAAAAAATCTGTAAATAAATATAAACTACAGTACAAGAGAAATATTAAATTATACAATTCCGTCAAACTGTAAACAGTATATTGAAATGAGGTCCATAAGAGTAAAGGGGGGGGTTCCTGTTTTTTTTCCCATGACACTTGAACTTCTAGAGGTCAGAGAGAAATGCCATTTTCCATACTCTTCAAAGACTATGGGTTACATAAATAGGAAGAGAAGACTTTTTAGATGTAAAGTGTCAAATAATAAAGCAGAGGTGTTGCTGACTCGCGACTGCCAACAGATCGCTGCAAGAGCGGAGCAGCAGATCTCACTGCAAAGTTTCGGCTCCTCGCGAGCGCAGCGCAGAGCCCCGTCACTGTGGATGTTAAGCGCCAACGCGCTCCGAATTAGTGTTCGGCATCGGAGAGGAGACACCTGCCGAGGCTGCAGTCCTACCCATCTGGGGGAGGCGACCGCGCACACCGTCACGGGCTCGGACCTCTGCCGATTATCTGACAGGTTTACACGCTCGTCACACAAACACCAACTTTGGCAGAACAATTACCAATAAACTCGAAGCACTCCCGGCCCCTTGGTTTCCATCACAGTGGCCAGTGCACAGAATTCTCGAAGGACATTGCATAACTAGAGTGTAGAGGTCAGACAGCCAAGGGCCCGTGCTTGAGCTTAGAAGTAGTTATGGTGAGAGAGAAGCAAGAGCCACGTTAAGGAGCTGCCTCTGCCGTTCGCAGAAGCAGTCGGGAATGTATTTCATTTTTAGCTGCGCTGGCTAGTAGTGGCATTTTAAAATATATAAGTTTAAGATAACATATATACTATATATGTATATAATATAATACATATTATATAATATACATAGGAATTTCTTACAATACATACCAGGAACCCCCACGCGATCTGCTCAGTAGTAATAACTGAATATACAGAATGCCACTATAAGTGTCTGAGGCACTGTGTGCTGGAGAGTAAATATGCAGCTTTAAAATCCGTTTGGCTGAGTTATACCTGGATACCTGAACTGAGTTTTAAGTTGACATTCATCAAGGATGTGCTATCAGCACGTCAAAAGAAAAGCAAAACAAAATACAAGTCACTGCTAGGTTTAAGAAGAGAGTAGAAGTACCTGAATTGAGTGAGGATAGTGTGTAAACTGTCCCTGAGGGTTTTCAAACAGTGTGTGTACAAGTTGGATTCCTAAGAACATTAGTTTAAACTTACATTGCGGACTGATAAAATACCAATGTCTGACAATTTAACAAGTGGAGGTTAGAAAGAGTTATGAGCAAACACTCAAAACATATTTTATACATTTTAAAGCAGCAGTAAGCTGCTGTAAGCATACATCCCATCAGTACAAGCAACACGTGGGACTCAGATAAAGGTTTCTATTTGCAAAAAGCCCATCATATATCAATAAGTAAAGAATATTCACCTGCTAAATTAGAATGCACCTAGTTACAGACTAGCAAGTCAAGATTAATCTTTTTAATCAAATACTTTGCTATACTTTGCTATTACATACTAAAATTCCTTAAGCTCACTAATGCTGGTATTCTAATCTATTTTTTTTTAAATGTTCCCCCTTCATTTAAGAAATATACCATTCCACAACTTAAACATTAAGATCCATTTTCAGTCCTCAGATGTAAAAAGCATGTCAATGAGTTTATATTAAAAATTTACACGGTAAAAAGGCTTGAATTTCAGCCAGAGATTCTAAATACTACTCATTCCCTGAAGGCATAAGGGGAGAAAGAATCCCTACTCATTTTTCTTGTGATATAGTTTTCAAACTGAACATTAAACAATGGTCCAAAATGATTCTCCGGTTTGGGAAACATCCCTTTCAAAAAAAATCATCCCAGATTCCAAATGTCAAGCCCTGAAATGGCCTATTGAAATGGTTAGTTAAAAATATCAGGCATGTATACATACATCCCCTGCCTGAACTTCAGAATATTTTGTTGTACTAGTCTTTAAAAGACAGATTAGTATCCCAAGAGAACTTGTGATCTGACCTGAAAAGCCTTTCATCATCCCAGATTGTACGTTTAAAGTATCTCAAAACCTGAAGGCCAGATTCAATTAAGACTCTGGCATTGTAACAGAAAAAGTGCTGCAGTTATTTATCCCTTTTCTGGTACTTTAGAATAGGTCAGACAAGTGCTTTTTATAGTGACGGTAACATTTACATGCTTTCATGCAGGCATAAAAAATATTATCTGCAAAAATATTTGAGAAATGTAGCACCAAGTAGTTGATAACCTGTATTAGTAGCTGTAGTAGTGTCTCTATTATTTCCAGGTAGGAAACAACACTGAGTTAGACTGGTGACAACTACAGAAATTGCTTCCTGACATTAACTTTTCCTGCTCCAGTCAGAATGAAATCTGTATCCAAACCCCTGCTCCATCAGGTACAGCTGTCATCTCCAGCCCTTCTAAGCTGTACTTACCAATCCAGTAGAGCCAAGCACAGGGCACGGATGTGTATTTTTAAGAAGGTGAATGAAATGTCCAAGACAAGCCAAAAAGAAATTTCCTTCCTCCTAGTGCTTCACCAAGGAAAACTGATTTTGCAACTGGGCCAAGAGATTTTTGTGAGGATTAGATAAAGCTCTCTTAATATGAAGGTTTTTATGACAATACCTGAATATAGTCATAATTTGATAGGTCGTGAAGTCCAAAACTGCTGCGGTAATACTGGCATAGAGACTTGGCCCCAGCCAAAGCAAGAACAGGAGAGAAGGAAAGGGGTGGACACCGGACTGCTGTCACTATTTAGCTTTTTCTGGTATATGTGAAGTGCATCTACGGAACATTTTGACTCCGCAATATCTCTCTGCTTAGTGATCATCACCGTACATCGTGTTTATACACTGGATAATTAGAGATTAATAACTGGAGTGGTTACTGTATTTGCTACATCCATCAGAACTGCATTTAGCTAGCAGCACAGATTTTCAGGTTTCTGAAGGTTCTAATTACAGAGTTTTTTATATAATTCGAGATCAAGTGGAAACCGTTATAATACCAAAACTAGTCTCAATTTTTTTTTTTAGGTAGAGCTTTTTAAAGCAGTATTAGTCAACATTATCTACTGGTGCCAAGAAAAAGCAACATTGACCTAGACTGAAATTACATTTAGTTTCCGAAACATTTGTGGGGAAAACCAAGAAGTTTCTGATCCTCATGAAAATGAGGGAAAGAACCCTTCCCGTCCTACCACTAACATCTGACAGAGAGTCTAAGATACTTAAAATATTGTGACAAAGCTTTCAGTACAGGTTAATACATTTGCCTTCGTAGGAGTTTGGACTGCAACAAGTGTTTGCATTCTTACACCGAAGAGTTAAAATGTTGTCTTCACTGAAGAGAGAGCTCTTTACATTACAGATGTAGCCACAATGTTTTTGAGAAACAAGCGAACAGCACAGTGGTCCCTTCACTCCTTGGACACGGTGTTCTTCTCCTAAGACTCAAGGACACCTTAAGAGCATTACTTCAAAGTAAACTGGAAAGAAACAGATGATACTTCCAGTTTTGCCTGTGTAACACTCGTCGCAGATGATATAAAAAGCAATACAATCAGAACTAAAACGTTGTTCCCATCTACACAAAGCTTACTCAACCCTAAAGCCCCTGAATCACCTCGCCAGCTCCTGTGAATTTCCAGGGGAAGGCAATGTACTCTCAGGTTCTCATGAAAGAAATATTTAGACTCAAATGTCGGCCTGCCACAAGACAAAGCACAGACTACGCCTTGTCTGCTCGCAACCGGTCTAAACACACGTGCGGTTGCCTCCCATGTTTAGGAATATCCTTGAGCACGAGAAAACCCTACAAAAAAGGTGGTATAGGAGTTGCGTGAGAAGCTGAATGTGTTCCCTGACTAGAGGCACTGTCCTACCTGTACACCTGCATCTGAGAAAAGTCAGTTTTTTTCCAATTGCCATGAAAATTCAGAGTTCGACTTCAGGTCTGGCAATAGGGTTGGTAAAGCAAGCATCAAATTACGAGTTCTGCAACAAGAAGAAAGCAAAGGCATACCTGTATTGCTTATGCAGCAGCTTCTCCTGTGTAACAGGGGAAAATGAGAAATTCTAAAGGAAACTGTCTTAAGCCTTAAAAAAAAAACAAAAATCAGGGAATGACTGGAAAATAAAGTATCTTTAGACAGAAACAAAAATGAGTCCAGAAACAAGTCCCTACAATATCTAACTGGAAACGTTCAACTCTAGAGCTGTACTCAAGCATTACGGCCACAATAATGCCTACAACACTGTGGAATGAGGATCCAGCTGGCTGAAAGTGAGGTAATAGTTTGTAATAGGTCAGACTTCTAAAAAAGCACTTTTACATTTTACAAGTCCAAATAATAATTAAAAAAAAAGGACACATTTCATACATGTTGGGCTTTCTCACCAGAACTGTACGATAATTAACTCCACACCAGGACCCCTACCACACTAAGCCTTACTCATCTTCAATTATATGCTGCAGCAAAGATTTACCAAGCGACACCTAAACTTCAGTACAATAGGAAACTTGATCCTTAAAACTTTATACACACAAAATATAAAATTACTTTTCTAGGATGGGGTAGGGGAGAGGGATTCTCCTTCATGGTACTTGGACTGAAAAACTAGTTTTCAGAGACTGCCACAAATATTATTCACAGTTTCTTGCTGTCAGGCTTTTTCAGCTACATCAACGTAGTACACAACAATACTGTTAAGTCCAATAACTACATCGGATGGACATTCTCGGGAATAAGAGAAAACTAGTGACGAAAAATACCCGAAAGGCCTCCTCCTAACGACGTCTCCATTTTTACAGGGTTGCGGTTCGTCTACGTTACACGTTAATGTGATCTCAAAAGAGCAGCAGGAGAAAGATTTTCAACCTTCTCTCCTGTCCAAGTGATCCAAGTAACATAAGCATCCACTTACCAGAAACAGCGTGAGAAACAAGGCTTTCCTTACAAAGACAGCAGTGAACCACACCTTCCCACACCAAAATATGGTCAGCCAGGGATTTTGGCCATGCAAACTGCTGGTCAGCAGAAAATTAAGCATGCTAATGGACAAACATTAATTCCAATCATATATTTAAAATGATCCCAAATACTACTAGTTAGCTACACTGAAAGCGCCTGTAAAAGATACGTAGTGAAAAAAGAAACAGAACTTTAGTGATCACTGCAGCACTTCGAGTGATACCAGTCTTACGTGATGAATCACCTCAGAGAAAATACATTAGATGGGACTTTGAAACAAAAAGTTAACATTAAAAGGTGCACCTGAATATTACAGACTAAATTTACAAAACCTACAATAAGGTAAAATATATATCTTTTGAATATTCAGCAGCTTTTTTTTAAATTTGTTTTTATTTTTTGAGAGGCTCATGAAATTTTAAAAAGGGACCACTAACTAATCTCAACCATGCTTCACAAAACAATAATGGCTATTTTATATTGCAGTTACCAACGTAATGCAATTAGTGCTTAAAAAATAATCTACACTTTTTTCTTTTTTTTCCTTTTTAAACAGAGACCTTTGGAGGAAATACGGTTGTTCAAAAGCTTCTTGAAAAAGAAAGTTTACCTGAATATTAAATTATCACAGATCAAGTGTTGTGTTTAAAAGCTTTGCAGACGTGAGTATTACAATCTTCAGGTCTCAGGACATTTAAACTGAGAAAGTTACACGTTTGGTTTGTTGTTTGTTTTTTGTTGTTTTTTCCTTTAAATCCACTTTCTAATCAAAGCAAATAAAGAGCACTCAACTTCTCACTATCTATTTACAATTCTTAGCCTACAGTCTGAAATGACAAGACAAACTCTCTTTTAAAACTGCAGCATTAAAGGGTAGGCACACCATTCTTCTGCTGCACGATTGTCACCCACTTCAACTTACACATACAAAATATTTAGGTTAGTAAAATGAGCACTCCACGTACACTACAGTGACAAGTTTTATGAAACTCAACTCCTGTTGCTTAAATAAAGACAACTGCAAAAGGTTAAACCTCTCTGAACAGTAAAACCGTTCTCTTTAAAACTTGCAGCAAACTTTCTACCATAACCTCCAACAGCAGATGAAACCACACGTTGAACTGCGTCTTTATTGCAATCCCCAGCTACACTGGAACATATTGCAGAGTTTGTAGACTGCTGCTGAGCTTAAACTGCTTTAAATGCCAAGATGACAACTAGAGAGCTAAGAGGAACCAGGATTTTGAGCACGAAAAATATATTAAGTAAACAAAAAGAAAGTATACCTGGGGCCAAATGCCCAGTCCGTTTCAAGAATGAGCAGTGCATATTTAAAACGACAGCAATGGTGTGCCTAACCTTTGAAAATAGGAAGTTGCTGGGGAGGGGGAGAAGCGAATGGGATCAACTGCTCCAGAAGCCACTCAGCGTCCCTAGGGCTTACCCAGGCCACCCTCCCATGAACTCTGAGAAACCACTTGCGATCACTGATCACTGACATCACTTCGATGCTTCACACAAAAACTCCAATGCTTCTTTTGGTTGTGCAAATGGGGAAAAAGAAAGGAAAAAAGAAGGTAATTCTATCTAACCTTTGCACAGATTAAGACCAAATTGTTTCTACCTGAAGAACCAGCAATTCTGATTTGGTCACACTGTGGTAAGTCCAGTAAACTCCACCTCGTTACTGACCGCTCCCGCAGAAAGTATCAAAGATAAAAGTTCTGTACAAAACTTATCCTGGATCTCCATATGATAACGATATCATCATAGTGAAAAAAAAAGTAATGGATTTGTGGTTTACGGAGTGCTTTTATGGTGTTTAAATGCTTATGCTAGCATGTGCTAAACCACTATCAAAACGGATTAAATAAAAACAACAACAAAAAAGCAGGACTTGGATTAATTCCTGCTACTGGCAACTGTAATATTTAAAAAGGAAACACCCATTCATTGAGTGTTCGACCCTGACAGTATTACAGATAGATATGATGCAGAGCCTGAACTAGATCAGGCTACCAGTGTTTTACTTCTTCCCTGAACATTAACAAGCTCCTTCACTAATGTGGATATTTGGGCAGACTACTGAGGTTGTAACGTTTGAAATCACTGTTTCGTGGGCTTTTTTTTTTTTTTAAACTTTTTTTGCAATATCACAGTAGTTTGTTACACAAATCCCCCTCCCCCAGATTAGAGTCATTTAAACTAGCTGTTGGAACCACATAGTTTAGTAAACTCAGAATCAAGTCTCTAAAAAGCATGAAGGTCACGAAGAACCGTAGTTCTGTTATCATGAGGCATACCCTAATACATCATTTAGTGTACCCTGACTGCTCCTGACTGCGAGAAGCTTGTCTTCCGTGAGATAAGGCTACATCCTCAAGCAGGTGAGTCTAAATATCACCCTTCAAAAATATCAAACAAAATTACAGCGAAGGTAGTGTTACAAATAATTAACTGACATATTCTGAAGGTAGTGTATGTTAAGTTTTCCCTCCCCTCCCCTCCGGGTGAGCACTAAGCAGACAGTGAATGGGAAGTATGTTTAATTTAGAAAGAAAACAGTGGGGAGCCTAATTAGACCCAATTGATCATCCATCTAATAAACAAATCTCTGAGTTCAAGAGAGGTACCATTCCTAAATAACATGATTTAGCTCAGATCTTTCAATCAACTGGATCAAAGAAAAGGAGGGGAAAAAAGATTTCTGAAATGTTTTGAAGAATGACAGTCTGATTCCCACTCAAGAAAATGCCTGGTTTTAAGAGAGTATCAGTTTAACAAAGTGGACTTATTTCTATAAAGGCAGACACGAAAAATCCAACACCAGAAGTTCAGGCAGGCTCTACAGGCAAGATGTCCACTTCCACAGATCTGCATTCTTTGTGAGGTAACTCAACTCTCTATTACAGAGAAACATGCAAAAGGCAAAAGAAAAAACAAAAAAAGGGGGATAGTGGGCAGGTGAAGGAGGGAAACTGTGCCATACCAGGCTTGAATAATTTACATATGTGACATTCAGAGCACACCTTTCACCTGTGTCCACACGAGTCTATGCTAAACTGCAAAGGAAAGAGCATTGCAGCAAAGAGGAGAATCAGGTGTGCTCAGTGGTGGTTGAACTATGCAGTAGTGCTCACCCAGTTTGCAAAGTAATTGGCACTCTACAACATCCCTACTCATCTTTCAATTCATTTGCACTTTGTGCTGCTTCTCCCTGGGGATCTAATTCAATCTTTACTGAAACATCCTGCCCCTCCGACCTCATTAATTTCATCTTTTTCTTTGGAGGGTTTTTCAAAGTGCCCAGCCTCTCTTTAACTTTGTACTCCAGTGTACTGTGGGGGATCCCATAAATACTCTGAGCTTTGGAAACACTCATTTTCCCGCTCATCACCACAGAGATTGCTTCCTCCAGTATCTCGCTGTTGTACTGTCTGTATCTCCCTCTTTTCTTCCTAGGTTGCTTGGAGCCAGGATCTCCCTCTTGATCTGAGGTGGGATATGGCTGTCCAGAGGTAGACTGCTCAGCATCTGAGCCCCAGGAATCTGGTCCAGCATCCAGCAAACTTCTCCTGTTTTGTTTTGGAAGGATAGCCCTTAACTTTTTGCTAAGCGCGCTCTCCGTTTGTGAACCCATTACCAAAGAGCTATAGCTGTACTGGTCACCAGTGCGGGACTCCCATGAAAGGTCCATGCCTCGAACTTGTGGTATCTTTAAATCCACAGGAGACGAATGGCTCACGTCCTTTTTCCCATCCTGCTTAGTTTGAAGTGCCATTTTTTGAAAGGCAGAGTTTTCTGTAAGAAAAGGAAGGTCACTGATGTTGCTGAGTGCACCATTTCCCCTGAATTTCATGCGGCTGAAATTGAATTCGTAGTGTGGTTTTGCCCAAGAAGCCTCCCTGGATAATATTAAGTGCTGTCCATGATTCTGTAGTCCAGATGGCCCATGGCTGGCAGCCGTAGAAAACTGGTTTCTGCTCAGCAGTTCTTCACTAATCTGGAGTGATCGAGCCAGCGGTACTTTAAGAGATGTGGAGTGGCCATAACCTTCCCTGGTTCCATCCTGCAAGCTTCTTGGAGGTACCCCATCACCACTCTGTAGTCCCTCCGGATGGTGCTGGCTGGGTCTCCCAGGTCGCCTAATTGGATGGAAGGAAACTGATGTGAGCAGGACTTGCACAGGTAGGGAGGGATGGGTGAGGGGGCCACTCCTTTATTAGAAGGCCTTGCTTGGGTAACATCACTTTTTGCGTTAATTATTTTTCTCTAAATTTTTTTTATTTTATTTTTTTATTTAATTTTTTTTTTAAGTCTCAGCATCAGTCAGTTTTAAAACTTGTTCGCAAAAAAAGAGAAGCTTTTTGGGCAAAGAAAAATGAAACCTGTTGGCTGGTCTCTGGTTGGGTTCACAAATTCTCGGAGTAGAAAAGGCTTCGCGCAAGTGTCTGAAAATAGCACCTTAATTACAAAGTAGTAATCGATCGCCATAGATCTGCACACAACTGTGTTACTGGTGTGACGTTACCACTAAACAAGTACAGTAATAAAAGAGTAAGCCAAAGTGCAACATATTCAACATGCAAATATGACTGCCACCTGCAGTATCTACACATAGGTGGAAACCTTGGATGGTGGTCACGTACATCATATGGAAAAACTGCTGCTCAGGATTAAAAAAATGCTTAGCAGGCCTCAAAGGTATTTGCTTGACTTTCATTAAGCATCAAATATGAAAGCACTGCATTACGCTAGACTTACCAAATTGCTCTCTTAACAACTAATTGCATATATACGTGTCCCTGATGCTCATCTGACACACAGCACAGCTAGGAAAGCTCCAACTGTCATCCAGATCAAGGGTTAATAGCAGAAAAAACAGTACGTATTTTTACCATTTTCCTTTCGTCACAAGTGTTCTTTCTACAACACAAAGTACTGCTACTGCAGATAAACGTGTATTTTAATATTTCACTTCCTTAGCCCCCCGTAGTAACTGTAACTAAGTCACACTAGTTTCAAAATCCATGTTCAACATACAGACAACTAAGCAATTCTATTTTAATGCTCTGGGACGCTAAACTGATGTAAAGCCCTCTACCTATGTCAGCGTTATTTAAGGATAGGATTCATACCATTGAAAAGCTACGTTATTCTTTTGAACATCACATTGGGATTGGGAGAAAAAAAAAAATAAGAGAGAGATCCATCCATCCACTGAAAGGACCTGGCATGTACCATACACCGTGCTTGATACGTGTGCTGCTAGCTTCTCTCCAGGATGCAATGAGTCATGGTTGAAGTGGGTTACAAGAGTCAACAAGAACAAAACCCGCATAAATGAATGAAAGTTTGCTCTTCCAGAGAAGTCTCCCAAGCAATGTGCATTCTCTGCCCCTCTGCAGCATCTGTCAGCACCAGTGTGCATCAGTGACTGTACCTAAATAAAGGTCACGTTGGCAGCTACCTAGGACAGAGGCTCACACCTGAGATCATTGCTGCTAAACAGACTGCAGTCACCCTCATTTACCACACACCTGTACAGGTAACCACAGGTGCCAGAATGCACCCACAGAGCTGATCACCAGTGCCAGATGCTGGCCCCTGTGGCATCCCTGGACTTTGGCCCTCACCGGATACACAAACAAGGGAACAAACAATACAACACGGCCCCCAGCGGCTTCTGCTGCCTTCCCAGGAAAATAAGAGCTGGAAATAACCTGGTCAGAACTGGAAGAGAAGAGCTGCTGGGGAAGGATTATGCTAAAGAATTGTGAAAAAGGATTAAGACTAACTTTTAAATGAGGATTGAAATATTTTATTAATATTAAATGGAAAATGTAATCTCGAAGGGAGAAATCTGAGACAGTAATATTTTTCCAAAGAGAAACGCAAAAGCTAAATCAGCTGTTAGCAGTACACAGGATTGGCGGTGGGTTGTTAGTTTAAAATTTCAGGTTTTTCAAAGGCTATTGTAAAGCTAAATCCAGCAATTAAATAGCAGTTTAAACCATATTCTGTTTCTATACTTAACTTAAAAAACTACTTGTTCATAGTAGTTTCAAGATAAAATTTTCCCATCAACACCCAAAATCCCTCTTACTCCCAGTAAGTCGGCCTCTGCAGTACAAGTAACTCAATCCTAGCTAAGGGTAAAGGATTTCTAAATGTATGCAAACGGTGACTGCTAGAAATATGAAACCTAAAGGAAATTTTTTGGTATAACATTCTTTCACACCTTGAACTAATTGAGGCAAGAGTAGCACACCATGTGTTTTATAACTTTTTTAAAAGAAAGTTGTTGAATGCTACAGTACAATCACAAATCCAAAAAGCCATTATTTAATGTTTTCTGAACTACCAGACTCCTTTCCCTAGCTGCTTTTCTTTTTTTCAAGCTGTGGTCTATGGTAGGAAATATTAACAAAGGGCACACAGTGATCCAAATCTAATTCAGCTTGGTTCACTGCCCAGATCATTGCTGCCCCTAAAATAAACTTTCCTGTTAGCTAACTTTCCCCTAAGAGAAATGAAGTCTAAATCATATTGCAAAGCCTCCACAGACATCACTTATCACTAAACCCAAGAAGTAGGCAATGGAAAGATTTTTAGCTAAGTAGTGAAATGGCCAAAACTATAGATATTAAGAGTTCTTAACTGCAAGTTAAACCTGTTTCAGTTTGCAGCAACTCATATTTGGCAGGTGGGGTGAAGGTATTTGCCAAAGGCACAAGTTGAAAAACACACTACTCCAAAGGGTTAACACCAAAAGTAAATTAAAATTAACATTTCTAGTAAAGAACGGTTTTAAAAGGTCATAGTAAGTTGCTTTCCCTTACCCATTTCCCGGAGTACTGGAGCACCCTGGAGAATGACTCAGAGAGGTGCTGCCGGCACAGGGACTCTTCTTCGTGGATAAATCAAGCACACCGTCTGCGGGAACAAAAGAATGACTTAAACATGTGAAGAAGCAGGATAAGCCACGTTGCCCCTTGTTTGTCTTTCAGGCTAAAGTAATATTTAGCATACAGTGTTTTTTATTTTATCTTATTTTTAAACAAACTAAGGCTTAGATTTGCTTGCCATTTGGCTTACGAGTGACTTCAACACAGTCCTCAGAAGTCACAACAAAAATTGGCAAAATTAAAAATGCATTTGCTACAAGAGCCAGAGAATAAAAGGCGACATAAAAATGACAGTTCGGGATGCAACACAGCCTATCACATAACTAACCCTCAGCAGGCTCAAAATGAGACAATCTTCAAATTCCTGAGATATTCCCTGCCCCCCCACCCTTAAAGCAGGGCTTTAAGACAGTATTCGAATTATTTTTTTGTTATCCAAATACCTGTAGGAAAATTCATTGAGAATTTAATATTGGAAACTTACTTTCAAATGAAAACACACACAGATTTGGGGTTCCTCCTCACCTGGCAGCTAGCTTCATCCTTTTTTCCATGTCTCCAATGGGTCCCTACTGGCAAAGCTTTCCCCACTCTACGGTGCCATTTTACTCCCTATTTTCTTCCATACACCCAACTGTTTTTCCTGCTAGACTGCTTCTTCCATTCTCACCAATGGCACTTCCTCACACTCATCCATGCTCCTCTGCAAGCCCTTATAGAAACTGCATTTCTGAGCAGCAGGAAAAGGAGCGCTTTTTGCTAGAAAAGCCTCGCTCCCACTACACTGAAACAAGTTCTGGTCATTTTAATAAGGGCAACATTGTCACAGAATCAGCACAACTATCTCAAATTCCTGGAAATGCTGAAATGAGGAATTTATGAGGCAAAGACAAATGAGACCTATTGGCAAAGTAAACTGGAGACATTTCAGAGCTCCTCGCTCATTCTGTCCAATCAAGTAAATACCACCCAGCACAAGAACAATGTAAAGCGGCTTTCAGATTGCTTGAGGTTCTCATTTGACATATGGAGAAAAAACATGATAAACAGGGAACTAGAATTAACTTGCAGAAAGCTGTTCCACCCACTGCATTTGGGAACACACCATAACCCAAACCTGGGCAAGCAGAGAATTTAATCTTCCTTCTGAACAACACTTGTGCAGCCACAAGATAGGGACAAGACTGGACCAAACAGCACCTCTTGTTCAAGGGGCTACACTGAAGAGCACAGGATGCTGCCCAAGGCGCTCGCATCCACGCTTCCTCCGTCAGAAGGGTCGGTACGGCCTAGAAGTGTCCGAGGGCACACAGGACTGGCCTCATAGCCCATGGGGAAGTTTACAACAAGCCAGGTTCCCCCTCAATCCACTAAAACTCAGAAACGTAACAAGAAGCACCACTAGCAATCCTTCACGACAGCCTCTTAAACCTCTCATTAACAAGTCTGGCAAAACCTGTTCCCAATTACAGTAAATGTAAATTGGAAAAAAAGAATTACATCAGCAAACAGATTACTGTATAAGCTAATATGCACATGTTCTAATTCCTTAACAAGTGTTGCGAACATTAGAAATTATCTTACAGCTTTTTCATCACGTGGCAGCTAAAGAACAGTTCATGTACAGGCCTTCTTCTTCACCATACAACCCTCTAATTAAAAAAGAAAAAGGAAGCAAAACCGATTCTCTCCCTCTCTCTTTCAGTGAAAAGCTTCACGATGAGAACAGTTTAACATTTATAAACATATATGCAAATGACACTTGTGAAATGCATTTATAATAAAGTTAGCTAGGAAAGAATGCCTATCAGCTAAATGTACAGGTCCTCACTTGGAGAAAGACACCAGACAGTGCTCTAATGCAGATTTGTACCCGAAGCATGGTGACAGCTTTCGGTAAGTGCTGTAAGCGTAAGAAGTGTCCAGGCGCCCAAGCTGGACATTGCTGGACATATTAAACCAACCTTTTTACAAAAGGCTTCATAAACGTATGTTCAAAGAATAAAGGGAAAGGCTTTTTTTTTTTAAGGCACCTTTTCCACTTGAGGACAGACAGCCTACTTTGTATTTGGTAGAATGATCTCAGAGCACTTGCTAACCCATTTCTAAAGAAGGGTAAAGGGGCTAATTTTAATCCTATTGGAAGGATACACTTATGATAACCTCTATTCAACAGTTTTGGAAAAAACCCCAAGAACATTCACATACTATAATCACCCACAAAATTTGCTCGTTAAAAAACATTTTTGATGGAGAGCAAGGTTTTCAAATTAAAACAAGCTCTGCAACACTGTTACAAGTTATTCAATCTGTGCTCTGCAGAACAAGTCTATTTTTAAGGTAGAAAAGAGACATTTCCTCCAAATACATAAACCTGGAAGTTTTACACAGTTCACGGGTATAATTTTTACAGCCTTCACAAAGCAACTTCTCACAGACTTTTAAGAGATAGAGTTTTCACACTATGACCAGAAAGAAAATAAATCGGTCCTTCAGACTGTGAACTGATCTTCAGAAAGGAGGCAACGTTATGGTCGCTACGACCGTCTGAACTTGTCTCATCAGCGAACGTCCAGACTATTTTGGCAGACTGCTCCTTGCAGCTCCCAGCAGGAACAGCACACTTGTTCCCCAAATTTGGAGCATGCCCATCCCCCCCTTTGCCCTTCTTCAGAAGAATCGCTCATGTCTATGGACCCACCTTCTTTCAAAACCTCTCTTCTCTCCCAGCCACATCTTGCTAGTCGTTATTTTACTGTAAAAACATCCACCGCTTCTCCACTTTACATTTTACGTAAAAGTGCAAACTTCTAATTGACTGGTTTAGCAACAAGAACACCGTTAGTGGATTGCCATAGGATGCAAGACACTGATAAGAGTCCTACCTTGTTCACTAGGTTCTGACTGAGACTTTCTGACAGTAAGGTCCAGAGGTGAGTCTTGGTCAGCCATGAGAAGTTTGCTGAGCACAGGGTTCTGAGCAGTTGCAGCCGTGGGAGAGGAGGCGACCAGAGATGCTTTCAGCAGGCTTTGGTTCTTTGTGCTATTGGGCTGGCTGGAGTCCTGAGTAGAGCTATTTTTTGAGGTATATTCAGCAGCAAACTGTCGGATCATTCGCTGCATGATCTCACGGGCCACTAGGGGAATATTGGGGTCAGAGACCCTGGGACTGTCTGTAAATATTAGAGATTTTTTTTTTAAGGAAGCACTTTAAGTAAAACAGCTTTTACATTAAGTCATTGTTTATTAAAAAAAATCTATGGAAAAAAAAGAAAGCCAAAGATCAAATAGTTTATGCAGAAAATGTACTTTAGTCTTAGACTACCTGAACAAGAACGACTGCTAATTCTGGTATAACCTTCCCAAAGTAACAGTTACCTAGGAGAAGTATGCAATCTCATCTTTTGTTCTGGAATATATTCAACCTTTAAGAGGTCTGGAGAGCTAGACCAATGAAGAAAAGTACCGAGTAATGAAGCTTATTCCAAAAAAATTGAACAGGTTATTCAGTAGAAGAATCGAGTAACTTACCTGCAGCTATAAAGAGGAGAAAGGAGAACAAAGTTGCAGCAGACCCCTACACATTTACTGAGAAACAAAGCCCTATAGTTCTGATTCTTCAAAATAACTCCCATGAAGATCAAACGTTCAAGTGTCTTCCATCCCAGCCTATCTATTCCTTTTGACATTTCTATCATTATAATCAATGTAGCATCAGGTATTACCCAAAGCACTTTCACATGCACAAAAATCCAAGATGTGTCACATGAAAAACAATTCTATTTTTAGAAGAGCTGCGAAATCCATTAGTAGGAAATGTGAAGTGGAACAGATTAGACATCCCAATTTACTCATATTGAAATAGTGTATAAATACAAAGGTATTTGGGCAGCCCAAAAATATATTGGTAAAAATCACTATTTTAGACCAGTAGAAATTCATGATGTGAAAGCAAGTCTGTAACTCCTGCATCACAGAAGCTAAGGCCTGCCACTTCACCTCAGACACTGATTACGTTCTCTGGCCAATTCAGGGTTTTTTTTTGTTATTTTTAAAACCAAAAAGCAAAACACACCACAACCACACAGCAACTCCAGAAATGGCTTAGAAGACTTGATTTTCTATTTCTGAAAAAACATTCAGAGAAAATTGTCCAGTAGAAGACCAAATAAATCTTCAAAAGCAAATCTCAAAACAGAAAAATAGAAAAAAAGATTAAAAAGCCCAGGTTGAAATTGAACTATTAGAAGTGTTAGCAAAATCTTCTGTGGGACATTTCAGCATTAGATTTGCCTTTAGCCACCAGTTTTGACAAAAATGCGCCAATCCAACAAGCCAGCTTTAGTGTATCTGTAAAGGATGACTGACGTGAAGGTTTGAGCATGGAGTTGCTCACAAACCAGAGAGCAGCAGTAAGCAGCTACTGTCTTTCTTGATGAAAAACCATACTGAGCTTTAAATACTTGTTCAGCCCAAATTCCTTCCTGTTAAACACAGCTTTCCAACTCCAAGACTTTATGCGGTCACCACATATATTATTATAGGGGTGAAATAGCTGTAAACTTCCAAGATGTTTACACAGATATGTAATTATTTTCTGGTAAAATCGACAGGCTGTTTTATTGCTGCAGAGGATAAGACACTAGAGTTTTAAGAAGACACCAAGAGATGAGCCAAACTTAAATTTAGGTACACTTATATTCTCATTTTCTTCCCAAATGGTCCACAAGAACACAACCCTGGAGAAGCCTGGAGGCTTTTTCTTTGCTATAGTGACATTTCTTCCATTTTCTAACCTCTCTACTATAACCTGCTGAAGGCCACATGAAAGGCTCCAGGAAAGCCCAGAAGGGCACAAATTGATGGCACAATCACATGGATATCAACTACTCTGCAGGTACTTGTAGCATAGAAGAATGCGGCTGGCAGGAAT
>NW_010199935.1:63399-75163 GCF_000695765.1 Mesitornis unicolor
TCACAGCACCTATGTTTGCTGAAGAAGAACCGTGCCTTTACTCAGCACCCATGCTCATATGTATAATTCAGTAATGCTTACAGCTGAGCATATTTCCAAATTCAGACAGAAAATACTGCATATGCCTACAGCCATGCAACTTCAAAGAATTAGCAGAGTGACACCTTCTAGTGCTGCTCAAGATAAACTCACTAATTAAGGACACAAAACTCAATTTTCAAGCAGAAGGCAGTTACCTAGCATATTAAAGGCTTCTTGCTTAATATAAAGCCTGAATGCTAAGGATTAAAAGCTGTTCAAAGGCCAGTGGAAAATATTTGCTGGTGCCTCTGCAGCATCACTTGAAATCAACCAGATGTTTATTTTGACTCCACATGTCTAAGTTTTTTGAAAAAAACAAAACAAACTACAATTAACTAAAACACAGACATTCTCAGAGAAGAAAAACAGCAAATATTTATCAGCTATAAATAGTCTAAAGCAGTGCCTCTGGACTTTAAAACCTTAATAGCTTTTGTGTATTTTATCTACACTGAAATGTTATAAGGGCAGTATCAAACAAGAAAAGGTATGATTTCATGAAACCATCAAAAGGCAGGTCCTATCCTGCCACAAGGTAAAAGTAATGGACAACCAGGGAGTATCTGAAAGAAGCATTACCGAGTTAGAGTGTCACGGGCACAAAGCAGAGGGAAAGTACGTAAGATTGGTGGCCAGTAAACCTGTTTGGAAAGTTTGGGGATCTTGCTAACTACCTCTGGATGCTAAGTACATGAGTGAACGTCCTTGACATGTGACAGGCACCTGCTCACAGAACATCTGCATCTCCTCCGACCTGCCTGGGCTACCAAACACCAGTCTCAAATGTTACTTGGTGGTGAGGATGGAAAGAAAAAAAACCCAAAACTAACTGATGGCATGAAGCCAGGAGAGCACAGCATCTCTGACAACGCAGGAGTGCCAGAGTTCTGCCATTTTTTGTGTCTTCTTTGGTATGACACTGCCTGGGGATCCTGTGGCAACAGCATGAGTTAGGATAACCTTTCAAGCAACCTAAATACAGCCCAGCTTGACAGCAGTGCATTAAGGATTCAGAACTGACTTCCTGCCAGGCTCCTTACCCTCCCTTATTACTCTTGCACCAAGCACAGCTTTGCCACAGGAAGGAACACGAGAGTATATTAAAAAAAAAAAGTCTCAAAGATTCTTAAGACATCTGAAGTGATTTCATCATCTTCTTTCTGTGCACCTGACCACAAACAGAGTGTTAAACCCTGCATTAGCACACTGCAGTATCTGCCAATAGTTTTCCAACAATTAGGAAAGCATGCATTTCTAATAAAGCATGCATACAGGTCACGCATTAAAATTTCAGCTCAATGTTAAAGGGATGAAGTCTTTAATAAATAATTTGGAAGTGATGGAAGTGCATTTTTTTCTCTCACCAGAAAAGTAAAATGGAAAAAGTATATTTTCTCTAGATTTTTATTTTCTTAAATCCCTTCTGGATTTAAAGAGATATGGGATAAATTTAAAAGTAAAAGGAAACATTAAACTTAATAGAAAAAAAAACAAAACAAAACAAACCCCACAAACCACTGAAAAGACTTGAAATAAAAGCAGTATCTGAACTATCAACAGTAATGCAATAACTATCCTTCCTACGTGCTTCTATACTTTATGCAATACATCATAATGTATAGTTTGTATTTATTCATTTGATTCATAAAAGACAGGCTAAGATACTGTTATCTACTTAAAACACCTTTAAATATTTTGGTGACTGGGAGGCAGGGCAGAGGACTGGCTACAGCAATTTCTAATTTGTTAAACTGAAGCCTCTCATTGTGCCCCAGCAGACAGGTTGGAATTACTGATTTGGCAGATTTTCTCACACATGGGTTAGACTGATAAGTACAACGTACTTATTCAGGATGCATTTGGAAGCAACCTCTGGATTCCCATTTCTCAGATTGGTACAAAACAGTGAAATTAGTTTTGTGCCTTTCCTAAGAGCACAGTTTAACTGACATAACTCTCCAGAAGATACTGAGGGGATTTTCTAGCACTGAGCGACTGTTATTGTTCTCAGCATATTAGACAGCACTGATTTTCCACTTCTTTTGCTGCTCACATTTTGAATTCTCCATATATCCCCCTTAGCACTACTCCAGCAGTATACTATATCGTGGATTGCTGGGGGCGGGTAATCACTACAGACCTTAGTGAGAAGACTGCTGACCTTTAAGAAGGGCTGCATTAGTACACATTAAAATACATCAATAAAAAATTACCCAGCTACTACCATCACCGCTGCCACTTGCCTCTTCCCCAAAAAGGCCACTCACCTAAACACTGGTTTCAGGGGAGCAGTTCTGCTGGGTAAGAACTGAGTCATTCCTCAAAAAATGCAAAACACCAGCATTCTCATGGAGGGATTTGTTTTATGGTTAAATATGTTACACTCTCTTCTGTCCCAAGGCTACACTGTTGTATTGCTATCTTATTTGAGAGTCAATTTTTACTCTTGATAAATACCTGTGTGTGTGTATATTTATATACATACACACACACATAATATATATATATATATATATGTGTATGTACAAAAAGACAACTGGAAAATACTGAACATACAATGACAACTTGAACACCAGATCTTTGATAGCTGCGTTGCATGCAAAAAGACCAGCAAGAGATACCACATCCCCCCTCCATCAAAACCAACCTTTTCTGTAAAAGACTGCATTGAGGAACTCTTCCGCTTGCCTTTCAAAACGAATGATTTTTGCTTGCTCTTGTCTAAGCAGAGCTTCTTGTCCAGCTTCCGAGGCTGGCTCATCCAGACTGACTAAGTGTTCCTGCAAAGATATTTAATATTTGTAAGATCCTCCTGACTGCAAAATGAATAAAGTTCCTTAGGCATTGAATGTTTTACTCAAATCAAAACTTTGTTAATTAGGTACTCAACACAGAGTTCAATCTATTGAAATCACGACTTGATTTTTGACTGCTCCAGAACATTGCACTTTGTCCTGTTTTCATGTTGTAAATGCAGCAGAATATTTGATAACATTGTGGGAAATAAGAGCCCACGATAAAGAAGATTTAGAATTTTACAATATTTGGCTGCAAATCTCATATCTAGCACTTGTTCTTTGGCTATTACTTTCAGTTCCAAGAAAACTGTTGAAGGCAAAGCACAGAAAGTTCTCCTTACTCAGCGTTCATGCAAACTGAGGATAAAAGCACCAAGCATTAGCAATAAACAGGTACTTCTGCAAGAGGGCTCAACAGTAGCTCCTTTTAAGTGAAATAAATTTAAGTCAGCTGCTTTCAGTGAATTAACATTCATTCTATCTCTTGTAACTCAAAGCAACTGTGTTATCTCAAGCACATTTCAAAGCAAGTGCTTTAACTAGCATAATTAGATTGTGTGAGAAGCCAGAATAAATTACTCATTTTAAATACAACTCAATAAACGAGAAGACAATGGTTACAAAAACACAAAATCTATAAACAGTTGGCTTTCCCCCCCAGACACACACCCCTTTTCTCATTTCTTTCAGTTTAACGCCTCGCTCCTGCTTAGGAGAACACTCTCTTTCCTAGCGCTCTCCCTTCACTTTCATTTTAAGCCATATTAAAGTTGCCCGTATTTACCTACTGCAGGAAAAACACTCTTTGGGTTTAGGGAGTGTTTTATTAACCTTTAGTATCAGTTACCATAATATCTAGGCTACATCTTTTTTTTGGCCTCTACCGTACAAGTAGATTTCAGGTTCCTACCCTCATGGGACTAGGAGAAAAAGATTTATAATAAAAAATCGATTTATAATTCACAATAACCAAAAAGAAGAAGTTATTAAGTTTGTGTTGTCTGAACTTCAAGAGGTTTAATGAAGCAAGGTTACATAACCAGCCCATAGTAAATTAACGAACACAGCAGTCACATGAACTATGTGCAAAGGGTAACAGGACGAAATGCTGTGGACTCTGGCCTGAACGCGGGCTCTCACCTCAGATTTGTAATTCAACAGTTTCCAGAAGTTCTCTATCAAAAGTAAAAGGAGATGCTCTCTCAGACATCGTATTTTATGTATGTACAAAGCAGTATTTTATGCTAAATAAAAAGATGAGGAGCATGCAATTGCAAGGTGACAGGTGAGTACAACAACGTTTGCTGTGAAGGTAAGAGTCTGCAGACCCCCTCAAAGAGAGCAACGTTTTTTTCCCATACCAGAGACACTCCAGGATTGTTCTTGAACCTGCTGACTCTCACAGGAAGGATCAGCACCTTGGAGATAGTCTTAAAGAATACAAATTTGAACTGATGGGTTAACTACAGTAAAAGCATTCACCTCTGTGCCAGGTACTCCCATACCAGTAACCAATAGTAGTGCTCCTGCCGTTCATTGCCACTTTATGACCACACTGAAAATGCAGTTGTACTTTTCTGATACTTAAAATACATGAAGTATCTGTACAGGACTTAACAATAAAAATATTTGTGGAGAGTCAGCCCAATATTTGTATAAGAGTCACTCTTCAGGTAAGACTTCACAGAACATATTTGGATGCAGTTTTTGAAACTGTTTCTGTATCTGACAAAGTTTAATGTCGAATCTGCCCTGGTTCCTGACAGCCATTCTGAGCCAAGCTCAGTTGTCCATCAGGCATTATCAGGATAATTGTAAACTCAGCGTACCAGTTTGTGTAAAAAGCAGACATCTGTGCAAATTAACTAATATCAGAAGTAATCTAGGCATACAGAAGTGTTGGAACAATGACAGGAATATCGAAGCATTTGCAGACAAACTGCTGCAAGTTTTACTTAAAAAAGAATCTCTGCAAACCAATGCACAGAGATTTGGCTAGATAAGATCCATTAGAGTTAATTAGCATCCTCCAGTGAAAGTCCCACAAGCCATTGCAAAAAACTTTCTTCTAATTCAAAGGACAAACAGAGAATTCAGAATTGGAGAAAACATTATCCTTTCAACCTGATCTGATCCCCTGCCCTTTGACGGACTATAGCTCCGGAAGAAGCCTAAAATAAAAATAATCCTAGGCAAACACAATGCATTTCAAATCTTCCTAGTACTTTTTGCAACTAAGACAATACACAGTAAGCACTAGCCTAGCAACTCGGTGGAAACAGAGTTCAGCACAGCATGCCTCGCCATAAAGAAGTGTACTTCACATTACTTATATAAAGGTAATGTACAAAGAGTACAATTTAATCTACCTAGGCTAACTAAAGCTGTACATTTTCTACACAGAGAAGGAATGAAGAAAAAGGGATCAGCCAGGAAAAAAATATGTAAGTGGCTTACACTGGTGAATGGCTGAATAAAGGATCATTTGATCTGCATTCAGGAGAAGAGGGGAATAGCAAGGCAACGGCAGCTTTTAGTTCTTACCCTTCAAACCAAGGAGCATGCATCTCTTTACATGCATGGTTTTTATCAATGTTCATGCTAAGACTTTAAAACATTAAAAAATGCAGTTATACAAGAGAGTCAGATTTAACCTTGTGCATGGAAGAAAATTCTTCAGCTATTTTCTGGCACCTGCAGTACAGCACTGACTACATGAGACAAAATATACTGGAAAGATTTCTGTTTATTGCATTTTTTTATTATTTTCTTATCAATTGTGTCAAAACTATTCCAGCAATCTTCACAGCTGGTTCACCTCTAGAAGGAAACTAAGTTTCCACACTGAATAGTTGACTGTGATTGCTATTCAAAGTCAACTTCCAAAAGTGGAGGAGGTTTTGCTTGTTTTGGGGATGTGTGTTTGGTTGGTTTGTTTGGCTGCTCAGGGTTTGTTTGGCTGTTCATTTTCTGGTTGGTTTGTTGGGGTTTTTTTTTTACATTTTCCACCATTTCTTCCCAATAACAATTATTTGGATTCACCATCTTCAGGCTTATCTCACTCTACAGTCCCAAATCACGTCAAAATTTTCAGTACCAACACGCAGCTAACAGGAAGAAGAAAAATCTATTAACATTTAGATAGCATAGTATTGGTTACAAATACCCTGGAAAAAACTCAACCAGGTGATTTCACGTATTATTTATAAGACAGGATTCATTCTGTTCTCTCTGTGCTTCTCTTCAGGCGGGAACCATACCCCAGAGCATCCCTGGAATGCCATCAGTGAACATGCAGTACCACTGTACTGAACAATATAACTTGGGAGTGGTTTGCACAGGCTCCCAAAGGGCTAAAACTTTTTTTGTACATAATTACAGTTATGCTCTATAAAAGTCAAAGAGCCTTAGAAATACAGAGCTCAGGTTTTCCAAAGTGCAAGGTCAAGGCGTGACCTTGAGAGCCCACGTAATCCTGGACAGCCCAGCCTTGTCAGCACCAGGGCTGGGTCCTCACTGGGACCCTCCTCGTAGGAAATGCTAATACAGCAACTCTGAAAGGTAAACTGCTGGGAGAATAACCTACTGTTTTCTGTAGGCAGTCCTTAAAGGCACCAGACTTTGCCTTCTTTCCTTCTCTTCCTTCAAGACCAAGTTATTCTTGTTCCTTTCATTTCAATGCTATTCAGTTTCTTTATACCTCTCTTAAAATGCTACGCCCAGCTGAGGCTTCACCAGCATTTAGGTAAGAAATTTCCTCTCCAGGTATGAAGACAAATACCTCTCTTGATATAGCCCCCAAAATAGTTCACTGCTTTTACAATGCCATCACTTTTCAGACATCTGTAACTCGTGATTTGACAAAACAAGTCTGCCTGTCCTGTTTCTCAAATTTATCAAGATCATTTTCAATTCTGAGCATGCCCTTTAAAGCATCTACAGCTGTTCCCAACTTGGCATCAACTAAAAATTCAGATTATTTAATTAGTTTTAAGACATCCCTCACCTACTGAACACGCATACTTTCATAGCAAGAGACAGTATTGTTTCCTTATTAAGATGATTGATGTAATATTTATCTAATTCAAAACAAATTTAACTTGACTGATCCACAGCTATTGAATATAATTTATTACCTATACTAGGGGAAGATTAAAAAAAATACAATATGCTTATATTCACATTCATGCACAAGCAAATCTGCCACACTACATTACTACTAAACACAGCTGGAGATTATCACAAACAGGCTCTTCAGGTTTTAGCCTCCACATCAAATTATATTAAAACCATCCAATACAAAATTGACAGCCTAAATGCTCGAGTTTTTTCAAGTGATGAAATCCATTAAAAAATGTTTTAGAGCATCTTCCAGCGCACTTAGAATCTCTGTACAGTGTTTAAACACATTTTAAAGCCATCAAAAATCGTAAGAGTTCCGCAACTTCAACTCATTTTCAGATATTTCCTTTGCCATCTTCAATTATTCTACAAGTTAACACTTTAAATGATAGTGGTAGCTTCTCTTTGGAATTATTCACCGTTACCACAGTTTACTTCTTATTGTTTATGTTCCTCCATAGTGAAAGGACACCAGATTCAGGGGCTGTTATTATGACTAATTATAATCAAGTAACGCCATGATACCGCCTTTTAGATGTAAGTAATTGATTTACAAAAACAAGCTTTTAAAAACATCCAAATTGTTTCAGAGCAGCTTTGAATTTTCAAGTGACTCCTTCACATGCTGTGTACCCTACCACATTTCTTCACGACTGAATCATCAGAGGTCTGAACACTGAAGCCCAGGTATTTTATGGTACTTTGAAGGCCAGACTCAACCTTCTGCTGTGAACAGCAGGAGACTCCAGAATTTTCTCCTAGAAGTCATCTTCTCTCTTTTTATTTTTGTAGCTTAAATATATCTGTAAAATAGTTAATGTGCTTAGGAGCATTATCCTTCTTGTTCTGCTCTGACCAGCTAATGAGATTAGTTGCGTCCTTCCCTTTTGGTTTTTTTTTTAAATACATACGAATTGCTTTATGTAGCTGTAGACAATAGTGGTTTCTTTTCCAAATGAATATACTCAGCTGAATCCTCTTTGAGGATTCTTCTTCCAATTTCCTTTCTTATTACTGGCGCTTTCTTCTGACCTTACGTATCTGCATCTTCTTTAAAAAAATAAATCTTAAACTAGGTTTGAGCTCCAACTATGAGCAAATGACAGCAGAGACTACCTCATCTGATACAAACATTCTACATGGAGTCACAGATTTCTTCTGTAATGACAGCTGTCAGTTTATTTAACAAGTCACACTGAAAAACTAAGAACCATAATTAAAAAGAGACGTCAAGTACACTTAAAGTCCGATTTGGCTGAATTAATGGGTCTTCTCTGTAGGAAAGACTTCAATAAAAAAATAATTAAAAATAAAGCAGCAACACCCAACCAACACCCAACCACCTTGCAAGCTGCACTATCTTAAATCTCCCCTGTGAAAGATAAAACCCACAAGGAATTGAGAATGACCACATTCGCAGATTACCCAAATGAGAAGTCACAGGGTTTGGTCCCACAGAACCCTATCTTCTTCCTCTTGCTATGAGCAGGCAGCTAGAGCTGGAAACTGTATTTTTGGTCTTTCATGCCCATCAATGTACCCACACATTTCTGAACACAGGTATCCACGTTAACTACCTAGCAGCATGTATTTGGTAACCAGTTATTCTCTGATCATACCATACCGAAACAACTGTGTATTCTGCATTCGATGGAAGAAAAAAAATCCAGTTTCTAAAAGCTTTACATTATTTATTATACGTAACTCTTTTTATTTGGGCAAGAATGTGTCTGGGAAGCTCTCCATTTTGTCCATATTTTATTATCCCTTTCAAATGAAGACACTTAAGTCCATTTCTCCATCAAAAACTGTCTTGCATTTTGACTCCCAAAAAAATCCATGCACTCGCTCAGTATTTGCAAGTAGAACTGCTGCTACAAATAAATTAATCTTTTCAGAATACTTCAGCAGATGGTTCTCCATCCTTTGAAGAACACATGTAACTGAATCTGATTGCCTGTAAAAGCAAGAACCAGCATCACTGCAATGGGTGGGAGAGCAAGCGTAGATTTTTCTTCCCTTAAACAGCTCTGCCAATAAACTAATCTTGGCTTCCAGTTCTCATCCTGCAGTCCAGAACTAAACTCTCCTTCAGCACAACTACTGGTCTCCTAAGTTGCAGGTAATACCTAAGGGCTAATGAAATCCAGAAAAAAAACCCAACCCAAATCTGATTATTTTCATTGGTTTTGAACTTGTCAGACCAGGTACATAAGTGTCACTCAAAGGTGGAAATCAAGCCCACTGATTAACTCCACCAATCCAAAAAGGGGCATTGGTAGAGATGTACTCATTGGAGAAAAAGGCCAGCCATAGCCACACGCTGCTCAACATGTGGCTTGTGGCTATTTTGCTCCCAGCTACAACGCCAATTACACACCTTTTAATTCTGTAACTCAGCAGTACACAAGCACAAACTCAAACCATCCTACCCTGCCCAGTTCTTTTCCTAAAATGGTAAGAAGATGCACATAAACAATCAAAAAAGGCAGAACATAGGATGTGGCACAACAAGCACAACTGCTACCACTTTCTGTACAGGAACAGTCACGTTTTAGCATTACAGAAGACTGAGCCTGCAACTCCCTAAAAAGAAGAGTTAAAGATACCCATACAGATGTTGAATGGAAGGGATTTCAAATAAGCTAGTACCATTTCTAATTTAGTTCAGTCCATCAGCTTAAGACTGTCCATCATTTGGCTAAACACCAAATGAAGTTACAAACTTTTTGGTAACAATTAAGTCTCTGATGTTTTAATTCAAATTACGATATTGTTAAATCCATACTATTTTAAGGTTCCCATATGATTCGTATCTAACTCTGTATTGGAAACTAATGACACCAGTAATGGCCAGCAGTGCAGCAATTTGGGTAACCCAGAGGAAAGGAAGCACTCCCACCCTGCCACCTCTCAGCTCACATACAAGAACTCACCAGGTCTAAAAGGGGCCATATTCTTCCCTCAAAAACAAAACAAACATTAAAAAACTTCTAAAACCCCCAAACGCAACAGAAATTATACAGAGGCTGGAGGGCAGGAAGGAAAAAACCAAACAAACAACCCCCCAAACAAACAAAAGAAAACCAAACCACTACCTAAAAAAAAAAAAATATATACTCCAAAGAAGCCCAAGCATGAGGAAAATCACCAGGATTAACTGAGAAGTCTCAAGTCTGATTTGAATGGACTGGTTCAGCCTCCTTCCCCACTCCCCCAGCCAGCGATCCCCGGCCATACAGCAAACAAGCTCGCTTTGCTGTCCCTGTTTATCAATCAGCTTCAATAAAAACAGTTTAAACAGGTCTTTTTGGCTACTGAAATGTAAAGCGACAGAAATTGCTTGGGTTTTATTTATTAAAACGATTCAACCCAAGACCACAGTGGCTGACTGACCCTACCACAGCCTTTCTTAACTCAGATTTCTCTCCAGCCTCCTCAGAACTTGCAACCTCCTTTCCCTTCAGCTGCTGCCTCTGCCTAGCGATGCTGCACGCCCCGCTGCACTGCATCCATCTGTACACAACCCTAAATTCTCCTTGGACCCCTGATGCCAAAACACCACAAAACACACCAGATGTGACCACATCTGCATCTTCTCTTTTGCCCATTTAAAAGCCACCACACAGTACAATGGGAAGTCATGTGAGGAACCTTAATGTGAATGGTAACTACCACTAGGAATAAGGAGTGCATTGCCAGTTTTTCAGTGATACTCACAATCATGACCTACTCTTTACTATCTGAAACTAGAAAGAAAAACCTAGCAAAGCACATCAAAATACATATAGTGATATCTCAGCTTCTACCTAAAGGTTGTGTAGAAACTTGAAAAGGACAAGATGACCATGCCTAATCAGCACACTATATGGTGGTCATCTGTGTTCTTAGTTTTTATCTTCACATAACAATCACCAATTTTCAGGAGCTTTATATTACTTATTTTATTTTATTTTATTTTAGTTATTGCGGACCTATGAGAACTGAAATGCAAACAGTCTTTTTGAAGATCTACCCATACGCTGTTAGATTTTTCCCAGACTATGACCAGTCTCTGACCGCACCACAAAATTAATTTCTGAATCAATTCAATGGCTTAACTATAACTGTGCTAAACACTGAATTTTGCCTTTTTATGACATGACGTAAGTCAAACAAGACAGAACTCCTTACAGCACAAGCATACATACAGCTTACCTGCTGTCAGTCTCAATGACAGGAAGTATTATGCCTTATATCTGTTCTCAATGCTTCACTCACTTCTACCCCTCCCCCCGTGCCTTAAAAAAACTGTAATACAAAAACAGGCATAAACTGGCTGCATGGCACATATCAGTGTCAACAAGGAACGTCCTTTATGAGCAAGCCATGCAGCCACACGTGTTAGCTGCTGCAGAGGAAAGGGTGCTTTTGTTTCATCCCTAAGTTAATAGAGATCCACCCTGTGTGTTACTGTACATTCTGCAGGAAGTAGTAGTTGCAAGTTCCAGCAAATGAAGTTTTGCCAAGACAGAGGAGCCTTCCTTCCTATGCTATAGAACAATCCTTATTTCAACACGTGGGCTGAGCAGCAATCACGTATAGCATGAAAGCCTTTGTTTCACATACAGCTATAATCTCGCTAAGAAAACAAATGGCAAGTTTATTATGTTGGCAAAGCTGACTGGTCCACGTTTAGGCTCTGACATGATTATAAACAAGCACAGCACAAAAGCTACCATACATATGAGCCCTTTAGTGAAAGGATATGGCCCACAGGGAAA
>NW_010199935.1:75194-77529 GCF_000695765.1 Mesitornis unicolor
TCTGAGATACAGACCAAGACTCAAGACTGTTAAAATGGACCACATTTCCATACTGAAAATAAGTCTAGCATCTGACTGTAGTAAACATGCACAAGCCACAGTTTGGTTCCTTTGGGAAGGGTTTTATGATCCTAACAAGATCTCTTACAAAGAGCTCAAAAAAACCCCAATCAATCAAAAAAGACCAAACAGAAAGAGCCACCACACAGAAACAAACAGAAAACAAAACCAAACCCCCCCTGCATCACATACTACAAATAAAAAGTTGCAGAGAAGAGGCAAGTCTGTTCATTAACTTGCATTGTTTTAATTCAGAAAGCCTTTTTCTGAAAGAGGGGAGAGGGGTAGGAGGTTGCAGATTTTTGGTGTTAACTAGGAGCAGCAAACTCCCTCCCTTTGTCCCTCCCTTACAACTACCGGCTTCACACATCTGCATTGTTACCTTCACTTTTTCTCTTCTCAGGCAGCAGAAAAGACAATTTTCATCAAAAGACCAATCAGAAACACCTTCAGGCTCACAGTCTGTAAATCAGAGGAATAGCAAATTACTTCATATTCATAAACCGCGACACAACTGGAGCCAAAAGAGAAATGCCAAATTAAATACCTGTTTCACAATATTCTTGCCTGCATTCTGAGGATGCAAGCTTCATTTCATCCATTTTTCTAAATCCCCAGATTACCAAAATGTACACATTTTATCTATGCACAACAAATCTGTTTTACCGAGCACTGCCAAATACACTCCCAGCTACATAAAGATGAACGCACACTCATTAGTAATTTTAGCCAATATGAAACTAACTGTGAGCACTGCCTGGGGGAGGGGGGAAAAAAAGCACAAATCACCACGGTAACACACATTTTCTAGAGGCAGAGCTGGGGCTGCTTCTGTTATTAGAAATGCGGAACAAGATACAAACATAGAGAATGAATACCTTTAAACAAACTGAGATCTTTTAATAATCCAGGTCCAAACAGGCCTTCTAGAATACTTTCAAACCCTAAAAGCAAATAAAAGAATTGTTAGCTTTCTAGATTAAGTACGTCACTACAAGAATATTCACAATAGCAGTTCTATATTTATCTGTTCCAAGAACAGAGCTCAACGTGTTTTCTCTAAGTATTACAAGATGCATGGGTCAACTGCAATGACTGAACTACTGACAAATCACAGCACAACCTAGAGCCCACCGACCCCTGTACTTCTGTAAATAGCTGGGTTAAAAACAAAGACCGTTACAACATTGAAATAAACCAGTTTGAAAAGAAAACAGGAAGTTGTAGATTCTACAATGTCACAAGGTAATTTCTACACAAAAAAGATTTGCTTGCTTAAGCTTTCAAACAGAAATAAGCTATGCTCTCCCTAGTGAAAAAAATACATTCTTCCATCTCAGTGGCACTCAGATATTTCTTTAAATTTCAGCAAATGTTAGAATTAGTGTTTCCTGAAAAGCTACAGGTTTGAAGAGAGAAAATTCAAAGGAAAGGGATTCATCCGTGCCATGCCACTAAGGAACTAAATTTCAACCACAGATCCGCATCTAAGATACACAGTCCGATTTACTTCAATGCCATGATTTATGCCTCACTTAAAATAAATCTAACCAATTTTAGTTTATTCCAAACGAGGAAAAGCCTTTACCAAAATTACTGCCATTATTTGGAAATGTTAAATCAATATTACACTAAACCCCTGCTGGCAGTAAAATCTACAGAGCTATTAACTACCCAATACTGCGAGAAGACAGGTTAGCACAGTGGATATGAAAAGTACCAAGACTACTGTATGAGGGACAGACAAATTCCATCTGCTTACAAAAATGTATTCCCGGTATGATCATAAAACTCAAGACTACAACTTACTGTATTTTTCCCTGCCCCCATTACTACTTTTGCTCTGTAGGTTTAATAACAGTTTACATACAGCTAGGGGCAGTTTCTCCTACTTCTCTGAATCTTTGAGAGGTGGAAGAAGAAACGAAAGAGAAATTTGAAGACAGAAATACACTTTTAAATTTACAGAAACTTGCATGGGTGAAACAGGGACAAATAAAGTACCTGAAGTGGCCCTTTTAAGAAACCAGTCAAAATCTAAATGACCGCGTGCTATGAAAGAAATCAGTTATTACATTGCAAAAGAACAGCAACTGTAAAATAACTCTGACTATACCCAGATCTAATATCAGTTATAATTTGGACAGCAGTCTTCAAAAGAAAAGGACAAGCAGCGATGCATCCCTCTGGGTGTCAGCAAGAGCGCCAGAGCACCAACACCTCTGCACAAACATCCTGAGCTATCGGATGCAGGACCCTACACCATCTGCAGTGT
>NW_010199935.1:77560-106329 GCF_000695765.1 Mesitornis unicolor
ACGGCCACAGCATTGCCAGGGCACACCATGGCCCTTGATCTGATGTCTGTCACAGACCGATACTAAAAATCTAATCTCAGAAAGCACTGAGTGAAGAACAAAACAATCAAACAAAAAAGGTGAAATAACAGCCAAGAGTAAAGAGAAATAGGGGAGAGATCAGAAAACAAGGTGGGAGTGGAGAAACTGGAGAAACATCCCATTGAACAGCACCTTGTCAGGCAGAGAAGTAGCACTGCCTCCAAAAAAAGCCAATTCAGGCTTCAGGAAATGGCAGGAACAGTGGAAAAGGGCCGACCAACCTGACCTAGAAGAAAAATAGGAGAATCAGGGTATTGACCCACAGGTTTATAATGCTGACTCTTTTCTGGGTACTGACCCCTCAGAGTTTGCACCTGAAACAAAACCTTAAGGAAAACAGCTAATTAACCTCATTCTTTATCTGTGTGTTTAAAAAAATTATATATATAAATAAAAATCAGAAGAGCTCAGAAATTTTACTCAAACTCACCACTCTTAAAATAGTAACTGCCAATGACTCATGCCCCACAGTTTGCCATCCATGCAATTGCACACTGAAGTCCCTGCCAAGTTTTACAGCTTGGATATTGTACAATCATAGTTTGCTAGCCCACTGTTCTCAGTGATGCTAATGCCACTCGGTTTTATTAATATTAAATATTGGATTTAGCAGTTGCATAGCAACAGCAGAACATCTTATGTGCAACGCTTGACATTAAAAAAGGCAAATAAGGGAAGTATGAATGTATTCAAAAATTATACTAAAGACTGGAAAACCTGCCATGAAGCTGAGCCCTATTCCCCCCGAAATGCAAAGTGCAATGCAGTAAAGACAGTGTAAGCCCTACGATGTAATATTCAGTCATTCAGGACTCCAAGAGAGCAACTGCATACAGTTAATCATGCATAATACATTGAAAACAAAATCTTGAAGAAGGAGCTGCCTACTTTTTATAGTATTTTTTCTCTCCATTGTCACTGCTCTTAGAAGCTTGAAAAGAACATTTCTTTTCCCAACGATTGTCCTTTTCCATTTGGCAGATGATATTTTCCTGCATTTCAAATGGAACAGAAATTAACGTGGCTGCCTCTGCTAAATTCCGGTTTCTGTATTTTCATCACCTGTATTTCAGTGTCTGACAGTTCATAGCAGCTGAAGAGCAGGGTCAGTGGAAAAGTTGCAGGAATAACAGAATTAGAAGAGAGGAAAAGGGATGAAGATGCCACTATTTTAGAGCTTTCTCTTAGACACAGTCCTCATAATTAACGCAACATTTAACCCTTGTAATGTTACTGGTGACCTATACAAGGAAAATGTCTTCTAGGTGCTAGTGTAAGAATTTAGAAAATAAAAAAAAAAATCAATTTGCTTAAAAATCCAACATTTCCAAGGTGAAAAACATCTTCTCTATTTCAGAAAGCTCTCCAGCAAGTGAAGAACTAGCAAATAAAAAAAAAATCCCAGACAGGACAAAGAAAACCCTTAGCACTGAAGCAAGGATGGAATAACTTTTTAAATGCAGAGACTGTTACACACTTCTTACTATCTCACAACTGTTAACTCTGAAAGTAAAGCAATATTTAAGAAACATTATTCTCTAAAATGTCCTCTGACAAAAAGCAGAATATGAATGTGCCATTTTTATCCTAAGAGTAACAAGCACAGAAATTAGTACTGGGGAAAAAAAGAGAAAAACCAAAGTTGACTCTGCCATTTTCAGCATGGTCAAATTTCACTAGTTTTGTCTCCATACCTAAACAGTTTTATTTTCATCTTTTCTGGCATTTTCATCCTCCCTTATGTAACCAAATACTTAAGTCTAAATTTAAACTGTAATTATAGTCTGTTGGTTAACATCTTAAGACCACAATTTAACTTAAAGCTTTGAAAATAAAAAAAATCCAGTTAGATCCTTGTATCATCTTTTGCCTTAAAACTGAGTGCATATGTAATGATTAAGTAACTCCCAGGCTCCTTGAGATAACACCATTGCAGAAGTGATAGTCCAAGAGAGGACTTCCCTGGCTGATCTCTAGCAGTCTGGATTAGCCAAAACCACAAACTCCCCCTTGAGAAATTGAAAACCACAATCTCCCCTTTGAAACAGGAAAATGGGAACTTCAGGAGGAGATAGGAGGCATTTCTGGAGTGCCATCGACACAGAGCCCAGCATTTCAAATAATGCTTTTTCCTGTGACAGCACAGCTCAAACATATTCTTTAATACTCACTCCCTAATTCAGCCCTACACTCGTACTCAGTCCAAGCAGTAAAGCTTGTGTACTAACTACAAGTCAAATGATTTTGAGGGTAGTAAAGAAGCGAAAGGCTACAATCTGTCTTTACTATCACACAGATTGCTAAAAAAACTAAAAAACAAAGAAAAAAAACAAACCAAACAAAAAAAAATCAACAGATTAAGGGCCCTAAAGATGGAAAATAAAAACATAATTTTTAAAAACACACATACATAGGTATCAACCCTTCAGCCCCAATCTGTGAGTATCAACTTAATCTGTGAATATCAGTTTGTAACACAGATCTCAATAGACTAAATAAGTACTAGCCAGAGCAGTAGTTAAGTATAGTAGATATTGTAGACCAACTGCCATAGAAAATGAGACAGCCGATTCATCAGCATTTATATATAATAAATAATCAGCTTCATACATAGCAATTTGCACTTTAAATGGGCAACTTCAGAAAGCTGGAAATTGAGTCAAAGCAACTAAAACAACAGTTATCTACATCTTCTGTTTAAATTTCTTAACTATTTAAGAACTTCTTACTAGAAAGCCTCAAAACAGTATCAGGGAGGGGGGAGGAATGTGACCTATTAAAAAAACCAAACCAAACCAAACCAAAAACTCCCCAGAACCACAATGCACCTGAGAGTGAAAACACAAAGAAGAGACAAGAGGCTGGCAGAGGGGCAGGGGGATTCAGAGCAGAGAACAAATAAATGTTGCAAAGGGCAGAGCAGAGACACACACAGCTTTAAAGTAAGCAAAGATAAAACCAAGAAGGAGGCACACATGCATATTACCTAAAAATAACATTTCTATCATAATACGGTAGTATATTACAAACATTCAATAGAACGGCATCTGATCATTCAACAAAATCTATCAAGGTGATGTCATTTAACATTTGTAATTTAACAGTCTTTAAATGCTATTTATGGAGGTGATTGATTTTTTTTCCCTGGGAGTTACTCCAAGAATGTTTGCAGCAATGTTTAATTCCAGAAAGTCCTGGAATACTGAGAAAGTTCCAATGGGCTGGGGAAAAAAAGATAAACCAAAATCATTCCTTTGAAATGTCAAAACATTACACAGATAAGCACTGGGGTCTCAACTTGGTAAAAGCTTTCAAAAACAAGGAACAGCTCAGCGGACTACTGAGGAATTAACAGCAAAAACAGTGTCAATCAACATGGGCTTTAAAAAAGCTGATCTTACTTAATTTGACTTTCATGAAACTCAATTTTTTATTTACAACAGCAACAGGTTTGATAGAATATTTTTAGAGTTATGTAACACTTTTGGTTTGCACAACAAATTTTGACTGAAATCAGCCAGGAAAAATAAACAAACAAAACCCAGCCAAATGCCTACAAAACAGATTAAAAATTGATTAAGTGACTGCTCTTGAAATGCTGGTGTCAGTGGGAAACCACTGCTAGTGAGGTCCACCAGGTACTGGCTCTTGGCCCTATGCCATTTCACATTTTAGCTGGTGACCTGGAGGAAAGCAGCCACTAAATTTGCAGGAGATACAAAGACAGGAAGAACAGAGAATAACAAAAGGCCCAGGTCACTGAGACTGCTTACCAAAGCAAATGCAACTAAACCCTGCTTCGAAAAGGGGGGGGAAGGGGGCGGAGGGGAACGGAGAAAGCCACAAAACACACATCTAGGAACAGGAAAAACAGCTTCTCACGGACATACCCAGATCCAGCAGCTGAAACTGGAAGCTGATCAAACTCAGCTACTCTTGATTTTATATGGGTCCAATTGAAAACACCAAACATGCACTCCAGGACCAGAGCGATGCTTTCCCTAGCCCAGGATTCTGGAGGTGTTATTTAGGAAAGCGTGGGCAAGCCACTAAGATCCCCTTGTACTCTCTCCAGCACTTACATACATCACGTTAGGAGTCTCATTAACTGGTAGGGAGCAAGAGCCACCACCATCACATCAGGTTTTTATTGGATTTATCATGCCTAGATTTTCTGGTCAAGATTGGATATATTTATCCACAGCTATGGGATTTGAAGGAGGAATTAATTCAGAAAAATCCTACAGTCTACATGTAACACGGGAATTCAGTCTCTTTCAGGACAAAAATCTATTAAATTTGAATGTTTCAGTCACAGGCATCTTAATAGAAAAGCAAGACCAAGCAACAAGGGAGGGGGAAAAAAGTCACAGGATAGTTATTAATATACACCAAGTCTCAGGACATGCATATAATTATAAGTTGTGAACATTCTTTTATTCAGGCAACAAAATAAAAGAACCTCCCATCCACCTATGATGAGAGATCTTGTTATCTGAATGGAGCACAATTCAGTACTCAAAGTTAAACCAACTTTGTCTTAGCTTCCCGGGGAACAAAGAAATAAATGGCTGCGCACCTTCAGCCATTTTTCAAAGTTCATGCTTCCACTTCCTTGTTAATGAAACTGCACTGCTCAGGGACTTCCTGCAGACGTCCCTGCTCCAGGGACAACAGATGCTTTAGTAAATCCAAGGACTTTCCAAGGACCTTAAACATCAATAACCTGATAGTGTAAGGGCAATACAGACACACGCATACAGAAGAGAACTGAGGATGCTAAGAGAAGTACTGTTTAAAAGAACAGATATAACCAAGTCTATATAGCAATATGTAACTCTTCTATAGCTTTTTTAACTATCCAAAGAGATAGTTAATGTCCAAAGACAAAATACATGGTATCACTTGCTGAGGTCCCTAAACAGGCCCTTGGAGCTCAAGAGAGAAAGAATCATTTGGCCTTAGTCTAATGCTTTATTCACTGCAGAACAGCATCTCCAGAAAGGAAGTTTTATTTGAAGCTGTCAGGAAGCCAGCAAGGTATCAAACAGCCATTTCCCTGTTACAGTAACTTATTTTCTCAGCAATAAGCTGAGAAATCAAAAAAGGGACAAAAAACCTACTATGGCAGCAGACAAGCACTGTTGATAGAAATGCTTCTGATCATCCATCCTGCAAGACTTCATTAAAATCTCACTACAGGCCTGTAATTTTAATAAAGAAGCTGCAGCAGGCCATCTTCATTCTTCTCTCCAACCATCCCTCTCTCAACCAAGCAATTCCTTTTCCTCCAAAAATCAAGCCTAAGCATATTTTCTCTGATGGAATACCAAACTTGTAGCAAGGCATTTAAAGTTAATGAGCTAAGTATGACAGAAAAACAGCTACACATCTGAACTACAGCGCTGAGACACACTTGTCTTTACAACAGAGGAAGGGCCCTGCCAAATCTCCTAAAAGAGGGTAGACTTCTCCCATCTACACGGAGGTAAAGCAAGCAAATTATCAGGCTGCTATGCAGTTTTTTTTCCTAGGGTAGCACTCTAACTGGCAGATCAGATCACTGATTACAATTGAAAAGCCACCCCCAAAAAAACCCAGGAGTGACAAGTTATAAAGCTCGCTGCCAGAACAGAGAGTCGAGCAAGGCAAAAGACAGAACGTGGACCATCTCCTGCCGCGCTCCCACAAGGAGCAGTTTTGTGTGTGATCTGATATAAAGAAGATAATTATACGAAGGCATGCAACCTTCCTATCTCTAATCAAAAGCCTCAGCAGCAGAATTCGAGAAAGGCAGTGGCTGTCTCAACATCACCTCAAGATACAGCAATTGCTCTGGCAGACTGAGCCGTAATCTTCATGTGGATTTGCGGGGGTGGGAAGATCCTCTCTGATTTGTAGATACGGCATCACTAATCTGGCTACTTGTTCAAGTCAGGGGTTGAGGGCTTTTGTCTTGGATTTTAACTCGCGATCAGGTGGTTTATTGTATGACTATCTGGTTTTCTTCACAGCCAGCACCACCAATGAGGACCTGACTGGAATCTTCTCATGTAAATATTTGCATTTTATTACTTTAGAAAATAAACCAGAAAACACAGACATCACCCAACCAAAAATACTTTAACACCAAAAACTGAAGTGGGGGATGGGGTTTCAGTATCTCAATACAAAGACCATTTGTTCTTTTTCTTTTCTTTCTTTGTTCTTATTTGTTCGACCTCCAGGCCTGGAGTCTCAGCAGGCAGCCAGGTACAACTTCCACTGAGAAAAAACCCTACCAACTAGCTCCGAAGTTTATATACAGATTGAAAGAACCAAATAGCCCAAGAATGAGAGTGCTCAGTAGTGTAAAACATCATGGATCAAAAGTTTTATATCGAGACCCGAATGTTTTTCAAACTTGAGGCAATTTTTTTCCATATCCAACAGTGTCGCATTATTTATTGCAGCAAAATAAAAACACAACTTTTTTCCTGTTGGAGAAAACCTGTTAATGCTTCACTTCAAGCAAAGTTAAGATGACATTCATTAACTACCAGTGTTTATCCTCATACCCCACACTCCCCCAGCACAAGTGTAAGAACAGCCCTGCAGGAGGTAGAACTGATCTGCCTGGAAATGCCTCCTCCAGAAGAGAGAGGATTTCCAGCAAGGTCAATTCACTGCTCCACTTTACTTCATGGTCACAGCAATGCTCAAACCCCAGAACAGCCAGAGGCAGCTGTGCTGCCACAACTAGGTATGGTAGAGGCCCAAGACAGTTTAAACGACAGAGGAACCCTTCCTCTCCCCAAAATGTTGCCTGTGTGGAAGCACAGGATACCAGTGATTTCCACCCCAGCCCCAAGAGGTGCATACTGGCACGGAGCAGAAGCATGGAGCAGAGGTACGGGTTAATCTGGCTGAGATATTGGCTATATTTCATACTCCACAGCATTACTATTTGAAGAGGGTTGCCCTCCCCTAGCAACTCAGTCCTGGCCTACATCATTCTCCGTCTGCAACACACAACCACCTACTGAAACCATTCAGCTAAAAACCATCCCAGAAAGGGTAGGCACAAACTGCTGAATCCATTTAAACAAGGACTGCCAGCAGAAAAAGCATCTACCAAACCACAACTTTGATCTAGCAAACCTTGGAGTGCGACTTCATTTCACCTCCTTTATCGCAGGAGGTCAGTTATATCATCAGTCATTTCTGAATTAACTCAATATATTATTCTTTTATTTTTTGGATCTCCAGTTATAAATACCCCTTTTGCCATCTCTACAGAGACTTTAAAATCTATACAGGGGTCTGCAAAGGGGAATGAAAATGTGATTCTGCTTAGGAAATCAAATATACTTATAAGACCTATCACTGAAAATCTGATGATCTTCAAGAAACAGCATAGACCTGTGAAAGTTTATGGAACATTTCTTAGTTGAGATGTGAACATATTGAGCTTACCTGTAAGGTAAAAGCTGCCAAGAGCCTTTTTCCGCTGTTATTTGTGACTGTAAAAGTCTGTCTGATGCTAAATAAACCGCCATCATAAGCCATTATATAGCTGCCCCAATAAAGACTAAGCCTTATGACTCCAGCAACCTAACAGCATCCTGAAAAATCTTACAATATGCAAAGATACACCATTTTATTAAGTCAGGTGATTATTTCCCTAAACCACCACTAAGTATATCTAAATTCTGGTTAAGACACTAATAGAAGAAAAGAATAATCTAGATCATGGAAAGAAAGCTGAATCATGACTACAGTGAATATAAAGCACACCTGGTGTTTTGAGAAGGCTTCCCAGAAACTCTAGAAGAGCATCTTTAGCCTTTTCAGATGGACTGGTCAGTTCTGTCCCAGCAGATAGGATGATCTAAGTGAAACCAGTGGGTTATACAGGCAGCTACGCAAAAATGAAAGGGTAACTGAAAGCAGGGCAGGGGGCAAAAGTTATCCATCTTAAACAAAACCAGCAAAGGGGAATGAAAATGTGACTCTATGTAGGTAGAAGATCTCCAAAGATCAGCATACAGAGAGAAGTATCTTAATGCTGAAAGTCACGAGCATAGAATTCATAGTGGCTACAGAGCAATTATAGTCACTAATGTCATCACTGAAATCACATTTGCAAGTATACTTCAAGTGAGGCACTCCTGAGTCTACAACACAAGGTGCAAAGGGAGCAC
Source organism: Mesitornis unicolor (assembly GCF_000695765.1). NCBI lineage: Eukaryota > Metazoa > Chordata > Aves > Mesitornithiformes > Mesitornithidae > Mesitornis > Mesitornis unicolor. The sequence continues at coordinate 85,825 of NW_010199935.1, forward strand.
AGCTACTCCCAGCAGCCCCCTCCAGCTTTATGGTTGTTTGCAGAACAATAATATCAAGAGCGTAACAGTGCAGAGTAAGCACATGGTAACTCCTGCATACAGCACAGAAGATGTAGCTGTATTCCCACTGCTACTCTTGTGTCAAGAGAACTCAGCACTAGCAGAGATACTCTTATCTACCCTTCATTCACACCTTGGGTTATGCCTATGCACTACCGAAGCCACAAGCCCCAATAATCCTCTGGAAACAGAAGCAGAACCATAGCTGCTGACAACTTTGTAACTACGTTATAGCACCAAACCAATACGGTGCCAAAGTAAGTTGTGGGAACTGAAATTGCCAGATATTATGAAGCGTTACTCAACGTAGACTAGGAGCAGTGAACCTTCTTTAAAAAAACTACACAGAGGTGCAAGAAACTTGCATTAAACAGCTATAAGACCTTTGCCGTTTAGTGGAAATTTTTCCCAAGAGCAATTGATAAATCTCTCTCACTTCTGATGTCACATAATGTTTGCCATCATTTTGCACAGCAATTATTTGAATCTTACTAACCTTTTTGCTTTAGATGTACATGATCAATTCCATAAGCTACACCTGCAGATGTGCTTCACAGGAGGAAGCACCCAGTTTCTTGAGGGTATTTTGTGTCCAACTACAACTGGGGCTACACTGAGCCTTCCTTTTCCCTTCTTGACAGCAATATGGGACAGAAAAATGGCTGCCTAACATCAGGCATTTCTATTCACACTCTTCCCTTTTCACTGGCAGTACAGATGCATACAGAAGACAGTGAAAAAATAATTGGTTTTGTTTGCATTATTTCTAGATAGGAGCTGTTTCCTGGCCTACTGCAGTTATGTCAGCAGAAACAAGTGGCAGGACCAGGGACAGCTTATGCAGCAACACTGCTGAAATCAAGACCTCTCTGACTTCCTCGTTCGCTCTCTCAGATTGCTTTTCCATTATTCCGTTTTGAGATACACATCTGAAGTAGGTATGGGATCAGAGCTGAAAAATCATATTCAAAACAAAAACCTTGGAATTTGAGTGATATAAAAGCAACATGACAGAGACCACATCTTTTATGATGGCCACTCAGGATTTCAAAGTCATGCCCAAGTATCTTTTCTGGGTAGTTACAATTAATTTGGTGCCTACAGGTATATTTAGCAGTTCACATTGCACTCAACTGAGTTATATACACAGTAATTTCAGCTCCTATCATCATCTTTAAGTCTTCCTCAAGTCAAGCACTTCTGTGCAGCTTTTTGACACTGCCCAGCCTTCTCCATCTCATTTACTTCAGACCTTCTAGAATTCCTGAAGCACACCATCTTATTGGCCTTTCATAACTAAGGAAGTCAAACATTCAAACCACTGTACTTTGAGCTAAGGCCTCCCTATTCCCTCACAACTTTTGTTTGCAGTCTAGTTGAAGTTCTTTGCTTGAAAGCAGCATGTGTGTCTGAACTTGAGAGAAGACAGCAGTTCCATATTTTCTGCAGTTTCCCTATGTCATTGAATTACAGTAGAATCTCAGAATATGCTCAGTTAATCAAATTACAGGTTTCTAGTCAAGAACATCAAACTGTTACAAACATCTGGATACCGGCCTTCTAGAACAACCAGGCTTGCTCCAATTTTACAGCTCATATCTCAAGAAGGTGGCCTTTGCAGACCTGTTACTGTCTCAGGTCTGTTCAAAGGATGAAGTCCCTGTTTAGGATGCTCAGCAGATCTAGAAACAATTCTTTGGTGTTAAGTGAAGGAAGACTGGGAGAACCCTTACTGCCTACCACAGCTCCTTTGTTCAAAATACAAACTTCCCAGGAAATCTACACACAAAGCTTCTCAAGCTTAACATTCCACACTATGCTGCATTGCTAAATTCATTGGAGACTGAAATATCTGTAGTAACCTCTATATGAAGAAAGAACAGAAACACTTCACAGTTTCAAGTGCCGATTTGCTAGAAAAGCTTCAGCTTTTAAGATGAAGGACATTGTCCACTTATATCCAAAGCAGCTCTTTTTGTAACAGTCCTTTCAGAGCAAAACCTCAAAAATTGAACTCCTAATCCATGGCTAGGGACTGCCAGCAGCACCGTCATATAAACAGCCAAGGAATTTGATACAAACTGGCTTCTGTAGTCACCATGCAAATCATCTGATCCTAAGGGATTAAAAACCTAGAGCAGCACTAACAGAAGTTCAAAGTTACAAACCAGGGTGATGTCTTTGACACTTTGTAAGTATCTTCCCTTAAGGTCATTTTTTCCCTACCAAAATCTTTGCACAAGTGTTTCTCTAAAAGAAAAAGAGTATCGTGTCCACATAACGGCCAAAGCACGGCATAAAGAGCGAACAATAAATTGCCAAAGACAGCGCGTGCAAGAAGCATTAACAACAATTTCATGTAAGTGCCTTGTTCCCCACTACAGTCAATTTTTTTATCTTAAGTCCTCTGAAGGCTATTTCAGGTGTAGATAACTTTTTTTAAAAAATATTCTTTGACACCAGAAACATTTCCAGGTTCAAGGAATATTAAGACTTCTAGAACGCATTGTGCTTCAGAAGATTTGATAAAATAAACAATAGTGCTCAAGGAGTCTCAAATTCCCTTAAAAAGCTGCTAAGCAACCATAACAAACTTGCTTTTCTATAAAACCACAGGAATAACACCAGGAGGGGTGAGTGAAGGAATGAGCCACAAAACCAAAATGCAGCAGTATACTAGAGTAAGTGTTGCAAAACAGTACACTTTCTAGCACCAGTTCTGCCAGGAACATCTGTCAAAGCAGCTAAGCCAAAGAACTGCCATCTTACCTAAATTTACTACCCACGTACAGAGCTGGACAGTACAAATGAAACTTCAAGCAGAGAAACTATAACCAATTCCTTTAAAATGTTATCCAAGAAGATCAGTGATGGTTTTAACAAAAGAAATTCAAACCACGTGAAGCGAAGGCTCCTGTCATTTAGAAGGGGGAAAGAACAGAAGCGCACTGGAAAACTAAGGCTGCAAAGGAGCCTGCAAATCCACAGCTACACAATGAACATTGCATTCAGCATCAAATTCACTTCAGTAATTTAAATAGTTGCTTGCAGTAGTGTTTCAGGAAGTAATTAAATTAAATCTAGTAATAGTTGAATACATGAGACCCTCTAAGAGGTGGCCGGGTCAAAAATACATTTTTAAAAATAGCACATTAATTTAATGCTGACTTCTTTATCTTTGAACTGCTAATTACTGCCAGACAATTGCTTACATAAGAGAAAACATGCAGTATCTTACTTTGCAATAACTACACAATCACAAAACACAGTTTAAAGGAAGCTGCATTATCAAATATGCAAAAATAGTTTAGCATAGGGTTTACTCTTCCAGACAACTGGTTCTTTACAAGCACCAGAATAAAGTGACCTGCAATGCAAGGCTTCAAATAACTTCAGCATGCAATTCTGGTTCTTTATTAGCACTTGATTGATGCAAGTATTTCTATAGATATTTTACTATTTCAAGTATTTAAAAATCTCTCCTAGGCCTGTATTCATGCATTCAGAAGTCTGAAGTGGTCTTTCATAAGTATCTTGAACACAGTCTAAAGGTTTTATATGTTCTTGGATTAACCTACAGTTAATCTTATTGGAAAAAGAGCCAAGATTTTCAAGAATGAGTGCTAAAGCTGTAACACTAAATAAGCCTGGCTCATTTTAAAAAGCAACCCTGAAATTCTTCCTACTCCTGCACCCGTTTTAAAGTCACCAATGAGCACTAGTCAGACTGCAGAAAAACGGTTTCTACCAGCAGGCTTCTGAATATGCATAAAGCCAATAAAGCTAATTACATTTCAAAAAATAATAATCTATGCGCAATCAAGATACTGGCAACATTTTAATGCAAAAAATTGTTTAAATATACTAACATCCTAGTCTTGGGATATCCAGTCAAGCTACGCAAAGAGATGTGTTTGTCCCTTGCATACTCCCAAATGTGGAAGTAGGATCAGAAACTGGATCTGGAAGAAAGGGTAAACAGCATGTTAGTTAAATTCACAGAGGATACTGTGTTCGGAGATGTTGCAAACATTAGTGAAGACAAATACACAAATGACCTAGAGAGAAAATAAAATTAGTCTGGGAACAAAAATATCTCATGAAAAATAACTTCAAACACTCAATGTAGAGGAAACATGAGGACAGGGGAAGAAAAAGTAAAATGAAAGAAACCTAGAAGCAACAGCAGCGGACAGTCAGCTGAATATTTGCATTGAAAAAACAGTTCGGAGTTGCAGAGACATCAAACAGAGCAGGGAAATTAAAGTTCTTTCTACAGTCTTTGAGGCAGTAACAATAGCCATCTCCTCACACAATTGCCAGGGACTGAAAAATTCCCCTTCCCTCCCAGCAAGTGGAAAGCTCTTCTCAATGGCAAATCAAGTTCTGCAGGAGGTAGGGTTTAATTTTTTTTAAGCAAAGTTAACAGACGGTTAGCATAAGCCTACGCAGCAGGTTCTGCCAGTACTTCTGCTGCTCGTGCCTTTGTGCAGAACAGGAGGAAGCTAACAAAATGAATCCATTTTTACAGGTGCAACTCAACCTTGTATTGTTCAGATTTATTCATGTGGTCCTTGAGAAAAGAAACCAAAACAGGTAGTTCAACTACTAAAAAAATAAATAAAATAAATTAAAATAAATTTTAAAAATTCCCCCCACAAAAACACCCCAAACAAACAAACAAAAAACCCTTCACCCTTTACTATTGCCTTAAAGTTACTTTCTTGAGAATGCCATCCACTCATCCACCACGGTAGATGTCTGCACCATCCAGCTTTAAAGACAAAGGCAGAGGAAACACCTGACTACCTTTAACAAGGCTACAAGAGAACCCCCACCCACAGCAGACACATAAATCTAAGTGCAGAAGTTTAAGTAACCAGCGTGCATCTTCAAGGACTGTCAAGCCTTTGCTCTTCAGAAATACTTCCAGGCACAAACTAAGAACCATTTCTTCTGCTTCATTCCCAAATTAACAGACTAGGCTAATTTTGCAGGATTTGTTACTCTTGAGCAATCAAGTAGATGCTGTATACTCAGGGCAGTGCATCGATCAAAAAGTAAATGAAAAAAAAATGGCAAAAAAGCTTTTAGCAGAAGCCCTACTTCTGCCTATCGTGTCACTGAATCTTAGGACAATCTCCAGCACGGAGGCTTCTGCTTCAGTTTATGCATATCATCATCACATGAAAACAAGAGACTGAAGGTTTTCCCTCCTCTTGACAACTGCTAAGCTACATGATTTCTGAAATAAGTCATCCTATGAACATCTACAGCTTCTGCTTGTGGTGCAATGGCAAGAACAAAGAAACAGTTCCTAACACTGCCTCAGCTTTGACAGAGACTGGTTAGTCCTGTGCATTTCAATGAGATTCAAACGGCAGATTCCCAGGCATCCCTCAAGCCAAAGGCACATGAAACAGCTTTTAAGGGTATTGTAGCACTCTTTTAAAGTAGTTCAAACTATAGAGACGGTACAGAACTGAGAACCACATCATCTCATTGAAGAGCTCGGTGCTTTTTAGGAAGATGTCAGGTTTTGGACATGACAGAAGTTAATCTTCGTTTTTTGCACCAGGAGACATTGGCAGTGTCTAAGTAACCTTTTGCCCCTAGATTTCGTGCTAGCATGAGACAAAACTTGTGGAGGCAAACTCCAATCAAGCCTGTGGATTCAAAGCAGTTTCAAGAGCAAATCTTCCAGCAGTAACAGCAGGTTTTGCAGATCTTCCCTTCTCTGCTCCATCATTCATCCCTTACCCCTGCACTCCATCGGTTACTCTGCTGCAAGCTCATGAGGCTGCATAAGGGACAAGACTGCACATCCAACTTTGGTTTTTTAAGTAATAACTCGTGCAGGTTCACACTGCATAAGAATGGCTCTTCAGGGTTAAGACAAAGGTTTCACTAGCCCAGAATACCAATTACAATAAGGGCAAAGCATAAGTGGCCACACAAGGGATTGCCTCAAAGAATGCCATCGTGACAAGCATGCCCAGCAAATCCCAGAGTACATCTGCTTGGGAACCAGAAGTGTGACTACTGCTAAGAGACTGCTCAAGAACAGCACATACACTTGCTGATTTGTTAGATGCTTAATGGCCTTGGACTTCTAAGTAGAAAACACAAGGGATGTGTATTACAGTGTAGATGTTGGAGAATCAAGGTCTATTAGAACAGGAAGGAGCTAAAGACAACAGCACTATGTGCAGCATAGGTTTTTGCACAGTGTGCTGCTGAGACGACACACGCAGGAGAGGACCATATCCATGCTCCTGAAGGAGAGACCACCACACAGATCACAAAGATCCACTGAAGGCAAAGGGACTCACTGCTGAATGAGCAAAGACATATGTTCTGGGAATAGTTCTTACTCCAGTTCTCTGTCCTGACCTCTGTGTTGGTCTGGCATAGTCCTGTTATGCTCCTTGGTCAACCATCAAGAGTCGCTGGCTGACAAATCTCAGTGGATTAATTCAGCACAGGTGCTGAACTGCCCTTAGCTCTACCTGTTTTTTTGCCAGTGACTACTGTTTAGAAGAACGCCCTGTGACAACTTTCAAACTTGTCTAAACACAGAATCCCTAGAGCAGCAGCCACAATGAATATGCATCCTGACTGGCTGACCACACAGAAAGCCCAGTCCTAACCTGCTTGGCTCATACACCTTATGGCTTTTTGTAACCTCTGTGGTAGGAATTGTTTCTCGGTGAAAAGGGAAGATACTGAACTAAACCAAGACTGCTTCACAGTCATCTGGTGTAATGAGGGGTTGAGTACCCTCAGAAGGTTCCCATGGCTAGGAATCTACTGCCTTTGCCACTTGGGAGAGCACTGCCTCAAAAAAAGCTGTTTCAGCACTGGCCCATCTCTCCAGCTGGCATCATAAACCTAAAGGTGTATGGTACCCTAGCAGGAATTGTCATTTCCTTAAGGCACAAACATGCAGATCCCCAAAACAGGTGAAGATAAACCCTTCCTTCAGGCTGACATTCAAAAGTGTGCTGACTTTAATCCAAAGGGAGAAGAATTAACATTACCATTATGCTATAGGAATCAGAACCAAGAAATATCTATGAGAAACACTACTAGGGGATATAAGGATAGATTCAGCTGTTTCGATCTCTGGAAACCACCTTTTGCTGACAGCAACTAGTGATGATCCTAGTGTCTCCATTAGAGCATCAGTTTCCCTGTAATTTTCTGTTAATTTTAAGAACAACAAACATTGGAGAAAAGGTTTTTATCTACTCTCTGGAGACATACTCCAACTTGAGACACATTCACTAGCAAGGCAGCATCAAGGCTTGCCTGGCTTGAGTGCTTTAAAAGGAGGGGAAAAAACCTCAGAAGCAGTAAATAGGGTGTGCACATAAAATGTATGATTGCAAAAATACACTGTGTAAATTGTTAATTATGAGAAGCCGAGTAAGAAGACTCAAAATTCCACAATTTGCTTATCCCAAGTTACTAGAAGACAGACTACTGCAAACTGAAGGTTACTGTACACAGGGAAGTTCACTCTGCAGCATATCTCCTATGTTTTGAAGCTATGATTACTGATCACCTGGCACTTTAATCCATGAGAAATCCACCTCTCCACTAAAAGGGCTGATCCCATTCATCCTCTCCACCCTCCCAGATGCCTCTCAACTTGCATTTGCATAGTGACATGACAAGATGATGGTTCAGGGATCAGTTCCCTCATTCAATCCATCATGCATCTAGACAAACTGAGGACATAGCACAAAGGAGGTGGTACGGTCACCCCTCTCTGCAGTATTTTAAATCTACACTAGATGAAAAACTACTGTGTAACCATGAATTGTGCTTTCACAAAAAAAAATTGCTTTCACTGCTATGCAGCCCTTGGATATGTATTCTATTTCCCTGTGGTGGAGCCAGGACTTTTCCTGAAAGATCTTCTACATTGACCAGCATTAATCAACTGTGCTCTCCCATACTGCTCATTTAGGTTAAATGACATAAAATAGTGATTTCTCAGAAATCACCAGAGTTGCTGTCCAAACCCATATCTACTATAAATACAACGCAAATTCACACAGTTTGGCAAGGTCCATAGATGGACTTGCAGTTTCTTCAAAGTCAAGGTGAAATGCTTTATTACAGTTGCCCTAGAATAACCTCGTCTTTATGTAAAAGGGGGAAGAGTCTACCGAATGTTTCCTGTAGCATCTTCTACACACACTAGACATCAAGTTTAGAACATATAAACTATAATCAATAAATTTCAGTATTTTCCACTAAAATAGTGATTTTACAGAGAATAGTGTCATGCCTTTTCAGAAATCTGACCCCCTACAAACTTGCTCACATGCCTCTGATGCAATGCAGTTAAAAAAAATAGATAGCATAATGTTTAACTTTATTCTGGAAAAAGAGTAACTCACAGCTCATAAGTCAACACTAGTTCCATTAAATACTCTTGAGGACCATTTTCTGATGTTGATTTCCTTAAGAGAAGGCTCCCTGATGAATCTGTGTAGGCAAATTCTCTGTGCCGTCCTAACCATTAACTCATTAACAGAAAACAACAAGCTTTTAGAACAGCTTTTCCCAGGTAACTTCTATTTGGCTTCCTAATCTTGAAAAAAAAAAAAAAGCAAAACAAACCACAGTTTCTGCTTGCCTTCTCCCACCAGTCTCTCCCCAGACACTATCTCCCAAGTTTCATGCTACAACTTCAATAAGCAAAGCCTTCACAAGAATATACCCCTTTCTCTGAAACTGATTTTTACCTAGAATGGGAAATATTTTGTCCATTTCCCAAAAATGCTTTAAGATGTATTTGGAAGACTAACAGAGTTTAATCTGTAGTTCCAGTTTCTTAAAACTAAATTAGCCATGATTTCCCTTCTAATTCTACTTACCCCCACCCCATAAAAAAAATTTGTTAAAAAAACACACAAAAAAACCGACCCAAAACATCCCAGAAAGCACCACAACAAAACAAAACCAAAAAAACCCCAACCACCACACCAATAGAAACACCTATTTAAGGCTATGTTTTTATGCAAAATTTATTTCAATCCTCTGGTTGACCTTCTGTTTTTCTTGTCTCTAGATTTCACAGAAACATCTCTCAACTAAACTAACTGTACCATATATGGAACTCGCAGCCCACTTAATCCAGAGGCAGGACAACAAAAACCTTTTAATTGTTTGAGACGCACCTGTACATTCCTTCAGCGGATTCAAACAAGGCAAGTAATTATACAGCTATTAAAGGTTACAATCTCCTTTTCTAAAAGCATTTTCTGTGAAGTTTGACCCTCATTTATGCTAAATCTGAATTTTCGAAAGAGACCTAGTTTTAGAGAGAGATTAATTTTCCTTCACTGGTTCCGAGAGGAAAGACTCTTGGGATACATCAAGGCTATGATGGCCCACAAGCTCATATCTATCTTGTCTACCTCCCTTCAGACTGAGCTAAAAGGGAGGAGCCATCTGACAAAGAATGCATCACCAAGGAGATTGAAAGCCAGTAGACAAGTATTTTGCATGTCATTTTCTGACATTTTGTGAGGCCACCTGAAGAAAAAGATCCTACTCCCTAGATTATCTGACTCATTCTGCTTTAGCCCCAACCCTACACTGCATGTGGATGGACAGCAGAGAGTGAGATAGTTATTGCACCAGCAGCCAAAACCCATTTGCACGCTGGCTGCCACGCTGGCAGAAAGCAGGAATTTGTGCACAGGAGAGCCTCACTTGCCACACATAACCAGCAGCTGCTCCAGCAGGCACCAGCCCCCTTCCACAGCCACTGCCACTCAAGAGTTTGTGGTTCAGAGGCACAAGACACCACTTGTACGGATTCCTCCACATACCCACATCTGGGGCATTTGTTCTGGCCTTCTCACAGCTGAGGTCCCACACGCTCCACTCAGCCTAATCTAGGACCTCTCATGAAAGCCAAGGCTTATCAAACCTTGACTTCAGGACCCAGCGTACAAACAGGCACTGATACAGCAAATCAATGTTCAGAGCAAGAATTCATTTTTTTTTTTTTTTTACAATAAAGTTTTGCCATCACCACCAAAATCTCAAAACTATGCAATAGATTCAGCACTCTCAACCCTGCCAGTACAAACCAGCTCTGAAATTAACTGTGTCTGCTGCTTACAGGCAGAATCATGAAAACCCTCTTAAGCAGCATCATGGCATGCTCAGAGCAAAGATCTATCTGCCTTAAGGATGAGACCAGAGAATCACTCAGCTCTTCCCCCAGAACTGAATATGAAAGGACTATTCCTTTTCCCTTACAGCAATGGAAAGCCCTCTAAGTTCCAGACACTGGAAGGACAGACAGGAAAGAATATCAAGCAGGATTTAGGGTAAGGATGCTGAGATGCCCATGAGCACGATAAGCAGGTGGTGTTGGGTTCTTGGGAACTAGTGTTTTTGCATAGACTTTTTTTTTTAAAGTAGGTTTAGTAGTTTTAGTCCTGGGGTGGGGGGAAAGTTTCCAAAAATAACTGCATACTTTCTGAAGTTTGTGAGGTGTCATCACAAGTGCATTTAGCTGCTAAAGTTCATCAACATGCCAGTAAGTATAGACCAAAGCAGCTGTGATCGACTTCTCCATACATGCCTTCCCCGCCACCATCTCCCATTATATAAAAAGCTGCTTAAGGCATTTCCTATCCTAGGGGCAGGAGTAGTCCCTAGGCTACAAGGTGTCAAGAAAATTTAAAGCCCTATCTGCTGTTCTTACTTGAAGCACAGAATTCAGTTCAAAGCACAAGCAGCAGGAAGATACGAATTCAACATAAGTCACAGGCAAACAGATTATTTAGGAACAAGAACCAATCTGTTTGTTACAGGCAAGGTGTGCAGCCTCCATGGCAAAGCAGACTACAGTTCTGCAACATCTTCAATTTACAAAGTCAATTTTTAATCCGACTTTAAACTGAGTAACTTGTTGAGCAGAGTAACCTCTGAACTCTATATTCAATTTTGTATTGTTAGCCTGCTCAGTCTGCGACTTCAGCTATGGTTCTTGTGAAACAGAGTGAGCTGGAAAAGTGGTCTGGATGGAGACTATCTGGGCTCTGATACCCAGAACAGCAGCGCACCTAGGGATTACCAAACAGCTGAGTGTCCATTCCATACTTCAAACACCTTTTAGTGGATAAAAATAAATAAATCCATATCCTCTTGAGACCATAAAGGTGGTTTACCTGTTGTTTCACGGTATCTGACAATGCATGGCATTGAGACTGCATCAGTTTACACTCAAGCCCGTGTATACAAAGTTCCCTTCACAACCATGTAAGGGGGGAGTAAATTAAATCTTTAGAACGAGCACAAATGCTGTACCATGAGTTTGGCCTTCACAGCAAGGTTCTTGGAAGGGAAAATACAGTAGGTCTGAGTACAGGGAGTGCAGTGCTTAAAACAGACCTACTTAATGCCACTCCAACCTTCTTCCAGAAGTTAACTTTCAAGTTGAAGTTTTCCAGGGTTAGTATTGTCCATGGTATCCATTTCTGGATAAAACATACATTTAAATGGTTAGGTATAAGAAGAGAAAGGAAAGATAAAACTCAATCCTAATCTAATAGGTGATTAAATATCAGCTCATACTTCTTAACACCTACAGTCACTTTGGAAAGGAAAGAACAGTCCTTTAAAAATCATTTAGAGCAGCAATTTTCAAAATGTGGGCTCCTGAAAAGCATAAAGACCCCACACAATTTAAACTGTTTGCAATAGCCTTGTTTTTCCACATTTGCCAACTCCAGGTTGAAAGACACTGATTTAAGAGAGTGCCGGCAAAACACAGTTCTTCCCTCAACGGGTTAGGCCTGTTCAAGAGATAAATACAGCATTTCTGAATCACATGCAAAATGGACCCCCACAGCACGGCCTTTCTCAACTGAGCACTAGAGCCATTCACCCTGGCGAATGGAACAGGCTGCCCAGGGAGGTGGTGGAGTCACCATCCCTGGATGTATTTAAAGAGCGAGTAGACGAGGTACTTAGGGATATGGTTTAGGGGGTAGACAGGAGCGGTTGGACGTGATGATCTCAGAGGGCTTTTCCAACTGAGCGATTCTGTGATTCTGTGAAATCGCTCCACACCTCTACATAAAAATCACAGAGGCAAGTCCAAGGGATTAGATTTTGTGAAGTTTACAAAAATACTCCTGCAAGCTAGGAGTAGTAGGTTCTCACAGCATCTTACCACACAGTTCCAGATGATGACATTTTTATTACTTTGTATGAATGCACAGGGTGACAAGGAGGACAGAAAAGTATGAAAAACAAGATAAATTTGGGGGCAGTAGTTAAGCATTTACTCAAAAATACTAAAATTAGTGTTATCTCTACTACAATTTTGTATTACTTTGAAAGACAGCAAGCTGCAGTATGCAGATGTACAATAACCACTAAGGTCTGGGAAAATTCCCCTTCCAGTTGAACAGGAGTACTTCTCCAAAGGACATTTAAAATCAGCAAGGGGCACTCCCCTTACTGAACAGTGAAGTCAATTAGATCAAGAAACGATCATCGAAACAAAAGCGCAGAAGTTTTTTCCAGGAGTTTTCCTTGCTGCCTATTTTGGAAGTGAAAACTATCAGATGACCATTTTTCCCATAAAAAAATAAGCAAGAACTTTGTGAGAACTCCCAAAAGAGAGATTATAGTATCATATAAACTTATGTTTCATTAATCACTTCAAAACATAAAAGGGAAAGCTAGGGATAAGGTAGTTATGCTCTTTCTCTTCTGAAGGACGTAAATTGAATACTTGCTTTAAGAAGACTGCTTTTAAGTTTTCTTAGGTCAGAAAAGGAAATGACCTTCATGCTTTTCTATTCTTTTACTTTTGCAGAGCAAAATGGAAGTTACTAAGTGTCCACCTCTGCAAAAGTTTTCTTCATGCAAAGGAAACAATGGCACGTCTTCAGAAACACAACTAGAGACCATGATAAAGCATCACCTAGAAAGCAGCCTGGGAGATGACCAAACCTGAGACAAGGTCTGCTACACCACTAGCTTATCTTCAACTTGTTCACAAAAAGGACACATTAACTGTCAAATAAGCCAAGGGCCAAGCAAGCCAGTTCGCTATCAGCATTTAAACAAAGTCAGTAAGGTCTAATCACAATCTATTTTGTTTATTCCAATATGTTTATGTATTTCTTAAGAAGCCCAAGACTGCAGGACACACAGCGCAGGCCGAGAGAAGGATTTTCTGGCCACAAGACTTCCTGGCTGAAGCATACACACACTTTACTCTGATCCCTGGCTATCCTGTGACAAAGTTTCAAAACGAACCCATGTGTTTGCTCGCACATTAAGCACAGGCAGAGCTGTAAGAGTGCACAGGAGTTGCTGCGGAGAGATCAACAGTTGCAGGACCACCTGTTCCTTGCAAGGCAGGAGGCCGAACTCCAAGTTTATCACACAGGTAACATAGTAACCTGCTGCCTGTAACATAAACACAGCAGCACAGGAAGGCAGATAGCACATTGCTACAGCCTAATGACTGACACAGCTCTGTGCTCAGGAGAGCAGCGTGGAGAGCATCAGCATTAAGTTTCGGCCTGGAAGTGTTACGGTGGGGAATTGCAGGCTGTGGGCTGAAACTTTCACATTCCTTTGTTAGTGTAACCAAAGAAAAAGGAAATCAAGAAATGAAGAACTCTGTAGCTTGACTACCTGTTCCTCTTGCAGCTACTTCACTTTTGAAACATGACCACAACCCTAACCTAGTAAGAGCAGAGGAGGGCTAAAGACCACACCAGACTCCTCTACACAATTCTCTCCAGCCAGATATTGAAACAGCTGTACTGTAAGCATACGCAAAAATTGTTCAAAGAGAACCAGGAAATTTTTCATTAGTAAACTCAACTCAAGAGTTAAGATTGCCTGCTGGCTTCTGATGTCTTTCCACAGTGCTGGATTCAGCTTCTGAAAGCTTCCTTTGTTAATGAATACAAGGCTCTTGTCCAGTCCTCTTTTCTCCCTCTCTTCTCCCTCCCATAAAATATGATGGACCTCAGGGCACAAGGAACATCCTTTGTCTCTCTGCAAGTCTTCCCTGTGCAGCCGCTTTGCCGTTGCTTCTGGAAAATGCAACAGGAGTATAATCTTCTCTTTTCTCTGTAAGAGGAGTGGAAAAAACTGATGCAGACATCATCTAATTGCAATTTTCCTATGCAGAAAGTGGTGTCTTGCAGAAATGTTGAAACACCATAACCCCCACTTCATCTTTCATATGTTGTCAGTGTTGATGTGTAACTTAAATTTCCTACTCAGCTTGAGAGCTGAATTTTTTTGTCAACTCACCATAAAAGAACATACAACACTACACTGCATACAAGACAAACTAAATCTGAGGTAAAAGGTAAATGATTTGTAGATGCCTAAAGAAATAACAGTACACCATTCTTCAAGAGAGAAAGAAAATGCTGAAGCTCTCACTTCCCAAAAGAGGCTGAGGCCCCATGGATTTAGGGGAGAAAACTGAGGAACCTCAAAGACCTGCAGAGATACTGAGAAGAGGTATAAAGTTGTGATGTTAATGGAGGAACCGGACGAGAGCATCCAACATGGTTGGGACAGCAAAGCCCAGTTCATTATCAAAGTTCATTATCGGGGAGAGAGCATGGTATAACCCACAGCGCTTTGAAGGAAGAAGGAGAATGAAGCAATCTTCCTGCTACTCTAAGTGAAGAAGATGCATGCAGAAATTAGCACGTATTCAGCAAAAGACAGCTTGCATTTGTGCATGTGCAACAGCCTCAGCTCTTCATTCTCTGCAGATGTTGTAGCAAAAAAAATTGATTGTTTTCCAGTCAGGTCTAGTCAGGGGACTGATTCACCAAGTTCCACGCATCGTTGTGCCAGCACAGAGGTGACTATTTAAACCAGCTTAGACAGCCTGCAGTGTAGCTACAAGACAGGAGATGCAAACCAGAAAACCCCCTGCCTTTGGAGGAGGCTGTTCTGCTCCCTCCCCTTCCCCTCCCTCACAGACATGGCCCCATCCAGTGCTTCAGATGAGCTCTCCTGCTCTTCTCATTCCTAGGGAGGATGACTCAGGTTACCGAGCATCACCAGATCAGCTGCTCTTGCAGTGCTCTGTCAGCTCAGTAAAAACAAGCACTACCATCCCTTTTGGCCAGAGGTAGAGCCTAGGTAGAGCTCAACACATCCCATCCAAACCTGCCCTCAGAAAAATCTCAGAAGTTTTGTATTTCTCAGAGAATCAGAAATATCCATCCCAGCAACCTTTGAGAACCAAAGCTTCATCCTCTTACGAGTGAGAACACATATACATAGGAGGGTAAGGAAGATGACTGGAAAGTCCCATGTAAGATACTGCAGTAGTGTCCCCTCCACCCGAATCAGTTTGGCAGGACTATCTTTCTTTAACCTTATTAAATGCCTGTTTTTCCTCAAACCTTGCCTAAACTGACTTCTAGGAAGTATTCTCATAATTATTTTACATTAGCCATAAAAGAACACAAATTCTCAGAAAAAAATTTAAAAGCCTATAAAGTAACAAAACAAACAAACAAACAAACAGTTTACAGTACTTCTCTGGATGCAAAATAGCCTAAGATGGCAGAGCATTAAGCCATTTAAGTACTATGCAATAAGGATTTAGACAACTGAGCAGAAGAAGTGGGATTGTGCATCATCCATTCTTAATTAAAGCACAGTTATTATATTTCTGTACATAACAGTATTTAGATTACCATTAATATACAGCACAAACTGTAAAAAATGGATTTAAAAATGTGAATAGTGCTCCAGGTACTCTTAAAATGGTGTCATACCACAAAGCTGTAAATCTGTAGTATATATCTCAATATAAATACTACAAAGATTTTATCTAGGTGGATTTGGACTATTTCCTGCATGCACAGAATGGATTACTGTAATTCATTTTGAGAAGTTCTATTACAAGTGGCTGAACTCCGAATGTCATTAGCTCTTTGTTAAAAGTTAAGTCAAAAAATCCTATACTTCCTGCAGAATGAACATGTCCAAAGGAGTAAAACCTCCCACCTTGCAGTGATGGTTATTACTTCACACAAAATAAAATAGATTGTTGTTGAAATGCAAAACAAACCAAGTCCAAATTGGCCTTGTCCAAATTTCATGTCACAGTCACCCAAAGAAGAACTCAAGATGGTATAATACAAAGTGACTAACAAGATTTTTTTTAAATATGCTTTTGTTTGGTTGACATTGTCCCTGACAGGAGAGAAGCTATTCTTCATTTGTAAATAGGGGAAAAGGGTGAATCTGAAGTGACTTATATTGAGTCCAAAGAGATATTCGAAAGAGATCTATATTCGTCCCCTGCAGTTCAACTTCTACTGTTTTTCAGAGGCACAACATCCTTCAATGCACCTTTAAAGTAAAGCTAAATATCAGTAAATTTCACTCCTTACAACTAAAGACTTTTCTTTTTAAATGACAGCTGCTTCCCTTTTTTTTTTTCCTGGCATAACTTTGTCATAACAGGGTAAATGTTTGTGTGCAGACCAGATCTTCTTGAACACGCCTTCAGCTACTCTGCTGTAAAGTTTCTGTACAATGGGTATGTATTAATAAAAAAAAGTCACAAACTGCATCTACATTACCCGCAGGTTGAAATAAGGCAAATAGTACCACTTGGACATTTGCAGGGTACATGGCTGCGGGCATATCTAAAACAGATACCAGTTCAGAACAGCTCTATATGTTATCTTTTATTTTAGCACTTACTTTAACTTGTTTTTTATTATTATTTTTCATCAACATCAAAGCTATCATAAGCTTTCTCATTTTGTAACAAAGAAGTACAATCTGCCCTTTGAACTAGAACTACATTAAACACTTGGAGACTTAAGCCTGTTTCCAAAACAATGAGATAACACACCTAACAGTTTGGAAGCAGCAGCTAATTTATATCACATACAGGCTGGAACTATACCCAAGCAACAATCAAGATAAGAAAATGTAATAAAGATTTCAGAATTATTCAACTGTTATACACCTTTTCTCGATTACTATTAGCTTCTAATACTTCCTGATGTATCATATTTCTTCCGTGGGATCCACACTTTAGTCTTAAGTGTCTATGGTTATGGAAGACCATGAGTATCTGACAAATTCAACACAGAAACAGATCAGGAACTCGGGTTGCAGTATTTCACCAGCAACGATCATTTAAGAAAAAAAAATTACTTCAGCTTATTTTGACAGCATAAGAGTAAAATCAATAGCATAGCAGCATCTCAATGAAACACTGACAGAATTCAACATGACTGGAAATCTTATGTGAATGTTACAGGTTTTCCCTTTAAATCATCATTTTGATCCCCAAACTAGGATCACTGCTATGTCCCCTCCCTGCCCCCACCCCCTAACACAGCTATAATTCAGTCAGGGAGTCTCTAAGAGTACAGCTAATATTTAACAAAGGGCCAAGCATCACCAGCTAGTAGAAATGCATGCAGTCGCCTCAAACTATCACTCCAGTAACCACACAGCACTGCAATGCTATTACTGCGTGTATAAAAGGTGTCAGGAGGGAGGGTTTCAGAGATCTGCGGGTTCTCTCCTCCCTCCGACTCCCCATTCCTTAAATGATCCGATCTCATCAACCATTTCCAATTCAGCAAGCACCCGAACAGCAAGTAACTAGAAGCTACAGAAATAAGAAAATTAAAAAACCACTACAGACATTTGTCTCTAGGTATCTGCTGCTGGTCTCTGAGAAAGACTCCAAGATTGGTACAGAGGGTAAAGATGTCAGCACCAAATAGTTATCATCTGGCGCATCGTGCCTCTAGAACCAAACTCCTACCAGGGCATCAAGACCCCGTGCACCACTCCCGAGCACTCTCCTATGCTGTGGTTCCACAGCCCAACGCATCTCACTGCAAAGAGAGCTTTGATGCCCCTTCTCCATGCTCCCCTCCACCTCAGGGCCATGGTATGCTGCTCCCTCAACTGCATCAACAGAACTGTTCAGGCCCTCTCCCTAAAAAAGAGGCTTGAAATGCATGATGAGGAAGAAAGGTTTAAGCTCTCATCTACCTCCCACAAAAAGTTGTGCTGGCACAACCAAAGGTGCAACTCTGTGGCAGTTCGAGATGATCTGTGTCTCTGCTGCTGTGCTCTCACTCTTCCTTTCTCACCCTCACACTCGTGCCAGCATTGGTATTTGCTTGACCTGACAGTGAGCCAGTTCAGGGAACCATACTAGCAGAAAACTATTCTACTCTGTACAAAAGATGATGTTTTCTGCTAGCACAGCTCACCCAAATTTGCTCCCTGTTGGCAAAGGTGGTCCCTCCGTCCTCCTGTGTTTTTGCTCCCCTTGCAAGCACAAGCTTAGTTTGACAAACTGTCACAAAGCCGCAGTCCAACAGAGCAGCCTATTGCAGAAGCAAGAAACAAAAGGGGAAAGTGAATTACTTAAGCCTCTTTTATTGCCAAATGCACTAGTTCAAACCACAGGCTTTATTTTTCTGACTACCACGCTGTGTGCACTGTGTGGTATTAGAATGACTTTTCAGGGAATGATACTAACACAGAGAATCCCACACACCTCAGATTTATGTTCAGAAATAATTATGAATGAGTATTTCTAAAGTAACAAGAAGGATTTTCCCATACTATGCTTCCCCATTTTAATGTCAGTATTTATTACAGGAACAAATTCTCAAAGCCTGCTACAAACAGACAAGTTGAAACAGAGCGTTAGATCATTTAATAGGTTAGCTACCAAATCTCCAGGAATATTGTCAAAACTCACTTAATAAGGCAACAGAGACGTATCTGGGGAAAGGTGTTAAGATCACAGCATAATTTCAGCTGTATATCCTGGGCTAGTGCAATAAACTTTTTATAATTCTATGAAAAAATACCAAAACCAAAAAAAGTAACAATTAACACACAACAATTGATGCAAGATTCATACTAGAAACAGGGCAGGTCCCAAGATCTCATAAAGCTGATCAATGTGAGGTTAAAACTATTTATGACATAGTGCCATCAAGATAAAAGTCACATAACACTGTTATACTTTGGACTTTATTTTTTTTTAATGGTTTTGTACTTTACCTCCAAAAAAATCCCAGTCAACTCCGCACTTAACAGTGTTCACAGTATCTTTTATTAAACACACACACAGGGACTTTCTGAGACGGAATTCTTTTGGAGGAACAGAACGTATATCAAATTTAAGCATGAGGAAGAGATAAGGAAGGGACAGAGGAGAAAGCAACTTCTCCAGGAGCTGGCAATTTAAATGGATTTAGGGAAGTAGAACAGGGTGTGTACAAATGGGGGTGGCAGGGGGTGTTTTAAGTTTTAGCACTTAGGGTTGCTAAGAACTTCAATAATGTAGTTTTTTGCTTGAGTGTGTAGGTAACACAAACTTCTCTAGCTATCCAAGATTTTCTCAATGAACAGACACAATTCTTGCACTTCTCCCCAACGCAGGATCAACAGCAGCTTTGAAACTGTCTTT
Organism: Mesitornis unicolor; assembly: GCF_000695765.1. Taxonomy (NCBI): domain Eukaryota; kingdom Metazoa; phylum Chordata; class Aves; order Mesitornithiformes; family Mesitornithidae; genus Mesitornis; species Mesitornis unicolor. The sequence continues at coordinate 105,395 of NW_010199935.1, forward strand.
TTTTTTTTTCTTTTTTTTCTTTTAACTCCCTCCTTTACTCCTTACAGCTATCTGATTAAACTCTTGAGCAGCAGGACAGCTCCACTGGAGGACTTAAGGACCCAAGGACAAAGCAGCAGGGACCAAGAGGCAGACAGGATGACATGTTGCAAGTAGGGAGTGTAGAAAGGACTAGAACAGGAGATCCCTGGCAGCCAAGGTAAGAGGAGTTGAGAAAAGGAGATAGAAGTAAAACAAATCCGGTTCAAGCAGAGGTGGAAGCCAACATGTTCCTAACATAGCAAAGCTAGCATCAAAATAAAACCCCTTAAACTGGATCTAGAAGCATCAATAATTGGTTGGAAAGAAAACCCAGCACTTTTGTGTAGAGTCGGAGTTTCTCAGCAATGTATTGCCCTTGAATTGCTTCATGCTTAAAAAAGTTAATTGCTCATATTAATCTGGAGTTAACAAGCATATAGTACACACTTTTATATTACAGAAATTTAAACATTTAGATTAAGTCAAAAATATATACGGCAGTAGCTACAACTCCTACTGTAACCAAAAATGGTGTTTCAAATCCCTGATAATGAACTAGGATGCTGAGCTAACTGACAATAAGAGGTTTAACTCTGCACACAAGGAACTAAAGTGAATCTGTGAATGTTATTACAGATTACCTACGCTGAGCAGTCACTGGCAGATTATGGCCATATTTGCATATTTAAAAATAAAATGAGGATTTGCGCTCAATTAAAAGCAAGAGGCCAAACAAGAAGAGACATACCAGTGTTCTGGTGAGAGATTTTTAAGATTATGCTGGAAGTTCATAGTCTACTGTTGTCAAGCCTATTTTACCATCTTTGCAGACACCCACCGAATTCCTGGCCTAGAGCTGGCGTTTATTTGTATTTTGGAACCCGTAGAAAAGGTCTCGATTTCTCACTAGGGAA
>NW_010199935.1:106339-106615 GCF_000695765.1 Mesitornis unicolor
AAAATCTGTATTTTGAATGTAGAAAGTTACTCGAGATGAGAGGGCATGGGGGACTTATTTTTCAAAAACCCGAAATATTTAACTGCAAGGAGCCTGCATAACAACAAACGCGAACAAGAGAGGAGGTAAAAAAAAAAAAAAGAGGGAAGAATAAAAAAAAAAGGAAAAAAGCAATCACACATCCTTTTAACCCCCGCGACCCCGCTCCGGATTCCCGGCGTCAATCCGCCACCCCGAATCCACAACTTTCCGCCGGCCCCGCCACCGCGCTTCCCC
>NW_010199936.1:0-826 GCF_000695765.1 Mesitornis unicolor
ATCTCAGCTGGGACCTTAAACATGAGAGTTTTGGCCCTAAAATGACAGTTTGACTCCTAAACATCAGAGTTTGGTCCCTTGAAAATGAGAGTTTGGGCCTTAAAAATGAGCATTTTGACCATAGAATGAAAGTTTCGGCCCTAAAAATCAGACTTTGGCCCTCAAAATGAGAGCTTCAACAAAAAATGAGACTTTGGGCCCTCTCAATGGGCGTTTTGGCCATAAAAGGAGAGTCTGGGTCCTACAATGGGAGTTTGGGCCATGAAAAAGCGATTTTGTGCCTTAAAAACCATAGTTTTGACTGTAAAAAGGAATGTTTGGTTTCTGAAATAGGATTTTGGGCCCTAAAACTGGGATTTCAGAGCATGAAAATGAGAGTTTGGGTACTGAAAATGAGAGTTTGGGTACTAAAAATCAGAGTTTGGACCCTAAAAATGAGAGTTTGGGTCCTAAAAAAGAGAGTTTGCACTCTAAAAATAAGCATTTGTGCCATAAAATGAGACTTAGGGCCCTCACAATAGGAGTTGTGGCCGTAAAAGGAGAGTTTGGGCCCTCACAATGGGAGTTTGGGCCCATAAAATTGGCTTTTTGGACGTTAAATGAGAGTTGGGGTCCTAAAAATGGAAGTTTGGAGCGTGAAAATTCGAGTCTGTGTTCTAAAAATCTCAGCTGGGTCCCTAAACATGAGAATTTGGGCCCTCACAATGGGAGTTTGGGCCCATAAAATTGGCTTTTTGGCCATTAGATGCTTGTTGGGGTCCTAAAAAAGGAAGTTTTAAGCGTGAAAGATCGAGGTTGTGTTCTAAAAATCTCAGCTGGGACCCTA
>NW_010199937.1:0-2372 GCF_000695765.1 Mesitornis unicolor
TGATCAGCAAACAGGCTCAGGAGAAGTTCGATCTGAGCGAGAACTGCGCCGAGCGCGCGGGGCTGCGCGGTGCTGCGGGCGAGCAGCTGAGCTTCGCGGCCGGGCTGGTCTATTCCCTCAGCCTGCTGCAGGCCACGCTGCACAAATACGAGCAGTGAGTACCCGCCGGGACCCCCACCCGGGACCCCCACCCCTAGGGACCAGCTCAGCATCCTCACAGGGCCCCGTCCCTCTGGAGTCAAAGGTGTCTTGGCAGCCAGGTCCTGTTTAATGGGGGTGTTTGCTTCTGGTGTCACCCCGGTGTTTTCCTGCATCCCAGGCTCTTGCTGAGCTCGGCTGCATCTGGGGCTGACCCTGGGGCTTCAGCACAAGGATGGGCTCTCCCCATGAGCAGCAATGTGCCCTTGAGCCAAGAAGGCCAACGCCATCATGGGGTCACCTGGATGAGGAGGGGTGGTTGGAGTGAGGTTCTCCTCCCCCTCTACTCTGCCTTGCTCACACCACATCTGAAGTATTGTGTCCAGTTCTGGGCCCCTCTGTTCCAGAAGGACAGGAACTGCTTGAAAGAGTCCAGCAGGGCCACAGAGATGAGGTGTGGATCCGGCAGCCGTGGGGAGCCAGTGGCCTTGCCGTGTTTCCTCACCGTACAAGCGCTATCACTTGGAGAAGTGAACACCAGGGAGCATCTCCTGCTGAGGAGCAGCTGAGGGAGCTGGGGCTCTTGAGCTTGGAGCAGAGGAGCCTGAGGGGTGCCCTCATTCCTGGGGATCCATTGGGAAAGGGCAGTGTCAGGAGGAAGGAGCCAGGCTCTGCTCTGGGATGGCCAATGCCAGCACAAGGGGCAGTGGTCCCAAGCTGGAGCACAGGAGGTTCAAGCTGCAGATGAGGCCAAAGTTTGTGAGTGTGAGGGTTCTGGAGCATGGCCCAGGCTGCCCAGAGAGGTTGTGGAGTCTCCTTGTGTGGAGACACCCAAAGCCCTGGCCGTGTTCCTGTGTGACTGCTGTGGTGATCCTGCTCTGGGTGGGTTGCACTGGGGGAGCTCTCCAGGTCCCTGCCAACTCCTGACATGCTGGGATGCTGTGACTCTATGTTCTGACCACGGTTCACCGCTCTCCAGCTGCTCCCAGGGGTCAGCAATGGGCTCCCAAAGCAGAGCCCCGTGTTGATGCCACCTGTGCCTGCCTTCCCTTGCCAGGGCCCTCAACAAGTGCAGCGTGGAGGTGTACAAGAAGGTGGGGATGCTGTACCCCGAGATGAGCGTCCATGAGCGCTCGCTGGACTTCCTGATCGAGCTGCTGCACAAGGACCAGCTGGACGAGACGGTCAACGTGGAGCCGCTCACCAAAGCCATCAAGTACTACCAGGTGGGACATGGAGCCGCTCACCGTGCTGCGACCGTGCCCTTGGACATTGCAGGGACGAGCTGTGCACGGGCTGGTGGTGGCACTGCCCTGTGGACGGTGTCACCTCCAGACCCTATGGCCGTGTCACCCAGGGCCGGGCTCGCTACACCCTCCCATGCTGGGTTTCTGCCCCTCTGTGCCGCGGTTGGGGCTGGTTGGATGAGCTTTTTGGGAGGGCAGAGCATTCCCAGGGGCTGTGGTGGGGTCACTGCAGGAGTTGTCACCTCCAGTTCGAAATCAGCCCAAGCCCTCGGCGTTTGGGGTTGGTGTTGGCGCTTGGGGGTGCTGATCTCTGTTGATCTCTGCTGATGATCCCTGCTGATCTCTGCTGATTTCTGTGCTCTCTGCTGCTCTCTGCTGCTGCTCTCTGCTGATCTCTGAGGTCTCTGTGCTCTCTCCCCTCGCAGCACCTCTACAGCATCCACCTGGCTGACCAGGCCGAGGACTGCACCATGCAGCTCGCCGACCACATCAAGGTGAAGCGGGGAAACCCTCACCCCTTTCCCTGTCGCACCTTCCCTGCCCTGGCCCCGTCTGCCCCCAGCACCACTCTGGGAGCTGAAGCCGCCTTTCCCCAGCTCCCATTGCCTGTGGTGGCCCTGAGGGGACACGGGTTCCCGGGTCAGGGGAGGGGACGTGGGGCTGTTCACCCTGCAGACGCCTGGGTACGAAGAGCAGAGCGGGGAGGAAACCCCTGTCACTGGGGGGGTGCACTGCCCTGCACTTTCCGGGGTACGCAGACCCCGATGGGATCCCTCAGCCCCTGTTCCTGCCCCCATAAACCCTGGAGCAGGGCCGTGTATAGGGTCCATCCCAAAGTGCCCGGAGCCCATTTGCCCTCGAGCGTCTCCCTTGCTGCTCCCCGCGCTGACGGTGCCGGTTTCTCCCCGCAGTTCACGCAGAGCGCCCTGGACTGCATGGGGGTGGAGGTGTGCCGCCTGCGCGCCTTCCTGCAGGTACGGCACCGCG
>NW_010199937.1:3145-3493 GCF_000695765.1 Mesitornis unicolor
GTGAGGTGGGATGGGATGGGATGGATGGGATGGGATGGGGATGGGATGGATGGGATGGGGATGGGGATAGAGATGGTTGGGATGGATGGGATGGGGATGGGATGGGATGGGGATGGGATGGGATGGGATGGGGATGGGATGGGATGGGGATGGGATGGGATGGGATGGGGTGCAGTGTCTCCAGGCTTTGGGACAGATGTGGCCTCTGTCACCTCCACCTTGGGTTTCTTCCTGCCTTTCCGGACGTTCCCCATCTTCCTAGCGGTGTTTCAGAAGCAAGTTAAACTCCCAATAGCTCCAGCACTGTGCAGAGGAGCTCCCCCACATCCCCCTCTGTCTGTGCTGTCC
>NW_010199937.1:3513-4765 GCF_000695765.1 Mesitornis unicolor
CGACCGCACGCGCCTGACGTGGGGGGTGGCCGTGCTGCAGGAGGTGGCGGCTGCGGGGGCACAGATGATCGCTCCCCTGGCCGAGAACGAGGGGCTGCAGGCCCTGAAGCTGGAGGACCTGGCCTTCAAAGCCAGCGAGCAGGTGGGGACCCCCGCTCGGCCGCCCCTCGAGCCCTGCCACGCTGTGGGGTGAAACTGGGACCTGTCTGGGGTGGGGGCTGGGGGAGCCTTGAGGAGACTGGGACTGAACTGGGAACAGAGACTGGGACTGAGCTGGGAACAGAGACTGGGACTGAACTGGGAATACGGCCCAGTAATGAACTGGGAATATGGACTGAGGCTGAACTGGGAACAGAGACTGGGAACTGAGCTGGGAATAGGGACTGGGACTGAACTGGGAATATGGACTAGGACTGAACTGGGAGTACGGCCTGGGAATTAACTGGGAATATAGCCCAGGAATGAACTGGGAATATGGACTGGGACTGAACTGGGAATATGAACTGGGACTGAACTGGGAGTACGGCCCAGGAATGAACTGGGAATATGGCCCAGGAATGAACTGGAAATACAGCCCAGGACTGAACTGGGACTGCACTGGGAATACGGCCCAGGACTGAACTGGGAATATGGCCCAGGACTGAACTGGGAGTACGGCCTGGGAATTAACTGGGAATATGGACTGGGACTGAACTGGGAATAAAGACTGGAACTGAACTGGGAATATGGCCCGGGAATGAACTGGGAATATGAACTGGGACTAAACTGGGAATATGGCCCGGGAATGAACTGGGACTGAACTGGGAATACGGACTGGGAGTTAACTGGGAATGTGGCCCGGGACTGAACTGGGAATACAGACTGGGACTGAACTGGGAATACAGACTGGGACTGCACTGGGAATACGGCCCAGGACTGAACTGGGACTGCACTGGGAATACGTTCAGGGAACACAGAGACCTTTGCGGTGCCCAGCTCCGTGCTGCGGCCGTGGCTCTGAGCCCAGCCCGGGGGTCCCGGCCACCCCCTCCCCGTCCTTTGCAGATCTACGGCACCCAGGGCGTCAACCCCTACGAGTGCCTGCGCCAGTCCTGCGGCATCCTCATCGCCACCATGAACAAGATGGCCACGGCCATGCAGGAGGGCGAGTACGACGCCGACAGGCCGCAGACCAAGGTGGGCTCCTGGGGGGACGGACGGGGCCGCAGGATTCGGGCACCAAGAGCGGGTCCCCACAACTGTCCCTCTGGTC
>NW_010199938.1:0-5978 GCF_000695765.1 Mesitornis unicolor
AAACGGGCCGTGATACTGGTAATATTCCCAACCAGCATAACAAACCTGTATTTGTTAAATGTCAGTGGAATGTTGTTTTGGTGAATGAAGTTTTGTCTGTTTAATTTAAATTTCAGATTAAAGCTTGTTTGAGTTAATTATTTGTGTGTGTGTAGCCATTTTGGTGCGATTCTGTGACACTGACCAAAGTCAAATTCTACAACAACTTCACATGTTGCAGTAAAATTTTTTGTCAAATAGATAAATTGGTTAGCTACAACAGCCAAGAGGTTACTACACCTAACATTAAAAGTTCCAGTCATATTTATAACCCATCTGTTTTATGATTTTGCCCACAGAATAGTTGACAGATCAGTTTTATTTATTTTTGTAAGAAGAGCTTTCTCTTACCTTTCAGCTTGTTATGCTAAACATGCAGTTTGACTTCCATATTGAAAGACTCATTGTTATAGTATACCATATATATATTTGTATATTCATGGAATCATAGAATGTATTAGGTTGGAATGGACATTAAAGATCATATAGTCCAACCCCCTTCAGTAAGCATGGACACTGTTACTAGATCAGATTGCTCAGAGCCCCATCAAGCCTGACCTTGAATATCTACTGGAATGGGGCCTCCACTACTTCTATGGGCAACCTGTTCCAGTGATCTACCACTCTCATATTGAAAAACATTTTCCTAACAGTCAACTTTAATGTACCCTTTTCTAGTCTAAAACCATTTTCCCTTTTCCTATTGCTACATGCCCTTGTAAACAGTTCTTCATCAGCTTTCTTATAGACACTTTTCAGGTATTGGAAGGTCACTATAAGGTCTCACCAGAGCCTTCTCTTCTCCAATCTGAACAGCCCCAACTCTCTCAGCCTGTCTTCATAGGAGAGGTGCTCCAGCCCTTTGTTAGTATTTGTGGCCCTCCTCTGCACATGCTCCCAGTACTTCAGTGTCCTTTTTCCTGTTGGGGGCTCCACAGCTGGATGCAGTATTCCAGGTGAGGTCTCATCAGAGAAGACTAGAAGGACAAAATCACCTCCCTCGATCTGCTGACCACACTTCTGTTGACACAGACCAGGATGTGGTTGGGCTTCTGGGCTGCAGATGCACACTGGTGGCTCATGTCCAGCCATCTACTAGTACTCCCAAGTCCGTTTCCTCAGGGCTGCTTTCCAGCACATCATCTCCTTGCCTGGATCTGTAATTAGGATTGTTACGACCCAAGTGCAGGACCCTGCACTTGGCCTTGTTGAACGTCATGAGGTTCACCTGGGCCCACTTCTCCAGCTTGTCCAGGTCCCTCTGGATGGCATCCCTTCCCTCTGGCACATTAACCTCAAAACCCAGCTTGATATCGTCAGTGAACTTGCTGAGGGTGCACTCAATCCCAACTGTCAATATCAGTAATGAAGGTACTAAACAGCACTGGTCCCAGTACAGACCTTCGACGGACATCACTTGTCACCGTCTTCCATCTGGACATCGAGCCGTTGACCACTACTCTCTGAATGTGACCATCCCGTCAATTCCTTATCCATTGAACAGTCCACCCATCAAATCCATACTTCTCCAACTTAGAGAGAAGGATGTTGTGGGGGACCATGTCAAAGGCCTTGCAGAAATCCAGACAGATGACATCCATAGCTCTTCCCTTGTCTATTGATGCAGTTACCCACATTGTAGAAAGATTAGTCAGGCAAATCTTGCCCCTAGTAAAGCCATGCTGGCTGTCTCAAATCACCTCCTTGTCCTTCATGTGCATCAGCATAGCTTCCAGGAGGATCTGTTCTGTGATCTTCCCAGATACAGAGGTGAGGCTGACAGGTCAATAGTTCTCAAGGGTCCTCCTTTCTACCCTTTTTAAGAATGGGTGTGATGCTTCCTTTTTTCCAGTCACTAGGGTCTTCACCTGACTGCCATGACTTTTCAAATATCATAGAGAGTGGCTTGGCGACTACATCAGCCAGTTCCTTCAGGACTCCGGGCTGCATCTCATCAGGTTCCATGGACTTGTGTTTATTCAGGTTCCTCAGATGGTCACAAACCTTATCTTCAGTTACTGTGGGAGGGATTTTTTTCTTCTTGGTCCCTGTCTTGTGGGCCATCAACTTGAGAACTATGAGAAGAGAGGTTGCCAGTGAAGACTGAAGCAAAAAAGTTGTTGAGATCTTCAGCCTTCTCCTTGTCTGTTGTTACCAGTTCACCACTGTTGATCATCAGGGAGAGGACACTTTCTTTAACCTTCCTTTTCTGGTTGACATACCTGTAATTAACCCCTCTTGTTTTTCTTGGCATCCCTTGCCAAGGTCAGCTTCAGCTGCGCCTTGGCCTTCCCAACCTTATCCCTACACACCAGGGCAACTTCCCTGTACTTTTCAATTCACTCAATTTATTTACATCCCTCTATAATCTGTATCAGAAATATTTCAACAATGATATTTTTTTCAGCCTTAGTTTTAAAAATGTATTTAACCACCTTCCCAGCTATTGGATTCATGCTTATATCTACTTCTATTAAAAAAACCTCTTAAAATCAGTTTACCTTACTGATTTAACTGTAATAGTTGTTAAATTCTAACAGTTCTCTAACAACAATGTGTATGCTTTTGTGAGCAGAATTAAAGCATTATTTAGTAATATTATAAAATGCAATTTTATGTATATTAAATCTCATTTTAATACTTCATTATGTTTAAAATAGAAAATGTAATTTTAAATAAGTTCCAGACATTTTTAATATTAGTGTAAGTTGATCTTACCCACATAATGAGATTTGCCTGTTTCCTCTTTTTGAGAGCATGAAGTTTTTCCTTCAATATTCAACAACATAAAAGAGATCCAGTCATTCCAGTCATCTTGTTCTCAAAAGGCTCTATGGCCATTGTAAGAACTAAGTTAGGCTTTCTACTGCCTTTTTCAGGCTATTGATCAAAGAATGATTTAAACATAATTTACCTCCAAGATTATTATATCTAGACTGTCCAAAATTATTTTTATTTTTTTAATTAATAATAATAATAATAAACAACAAACAAACAAAACCAATGTAGGCAATCCTACCTTTGGCAGATGCTGCTAAAGCTCCTGTTCAGCCCATGCTCACTCCCTAAGTAAGACAGGAAAGTAATTTTTACATTTTAAATATGCTAAATCTTCCCAAAAGCGTTCCAGTTCTCAGCTTCTCTTTTATAATCCACACTTCTGGCAGCATGTAGATTTTAAATGACTTTGTGATATTGCTTATATTCCCAGTAATAACTCTTCACATCCGCTTTAAGTATTATGGGATTTCAGCATTTATATGTGACATCTCTTGCAAAAGAGAAAAAAACCCAGAGCTCTCAGAAACTTTCTTTTTTACCTTGGAGTCCTCTCCCCACTGGCTGTAATTATTTTCTGCTACCATGAACTAACTTCAAGTCATCCACTGTAAACTACAATCTGAAAAGAGCGAAATATTTTTTGTCAAGTACCTTGAGACTTGTTATAACATGAAAGTAACTTCCTGGTAGTTTCTTTGGGACAGAATGAATCCATTTAGTCTAATTGATTCTGAGTTTAGTTAAAGCTGTATCACAATCATTGATATGTGCTCTGCTGCATTTTTTTGTTTACATGAACAAATACATAGTATGTCAATTTGTGGATTTATCTAGACACTTAGCTACTCTGATTGCTATTACCAAAGTTCTGCTATTAAGAAGAAAGAAATCTGAAATTGGATATCACCACTGAGAATTTACAAACATGAAAGATACACAGTGAATAGATCTTCACTTTCACTTGGAGAGATACTCACTTGTTTCATCTGCATCAGAAGTGCCACCGAGAGAAATATCAGAAACAGTACTTTCTTTTTAAAAATATATATCTTCTTTTGTAAACATGTATGCAATCCATCAAGGAACAGATAAGACATGATAGATTCCCATGACTATATTGATTTGTTTGGATTACAAATGTCAAATAAATCACTGATGATATTAGTGAAATTAAATAAAATATCCAATACTGAGTTTAATTATTTTTGTCTGCACAATGTTCTTAGTCAAAGACACTGCTGTACACAGTGAACTGAGAAACAAATACTTTCAGTGAATGCACATGATGTGGCGACTGGACAGCTGCACAGAGAAGGCAAATAGCTGCTTAATTACTAGAATGAGTGTCGAATCTCTGTCAAGGAGTCTTGAAAGCAGAATAATATGCTTTTAAGTTCAAGGACAAGTAGTAGCAATTTATGTCAATCCAAATACTGATCTACTTCAGGGCCTTGGCATCCTTTGTTTCACTTTAGTTTCTAAATGAAGACACAAACACCTGTCCTTGCAGCAGGTTGTATTTGTTTATTATAGCTCCTCCTGCTGAGTTTTCATCAGCCTGCAGCTGCAGAATCCGGGAAAAGTAACAGTTTACACTACTAGAATTTCATTTATCAGCAGTATTGGTCCAGAAAAAAACAAAATCATACTTCATTTCTATTATATGTTACCAATCATATAACTTCCTTCTCACACTCCAAGTTGATAATTAAAGAGTGAATTCATTTATAATGCTAGTAAATGAAGTTTTGAGCATCATGCCCTGAGGGTGATATTCGATTATGTTCTCTTATTGTAAAGTCTCCAATTGTTGGACAAAGATTCCCAAATCTCTGCCAATTTGTAGTCTTGGCATTCTTTACTTTAAGAAGTATTGTTCAGGGATAATCAAGAAACTTAAAAAAAAAAGGCAAGGAAAAAATTAGCGATATGTAAATCCCTCCATTCAAATGCAATTGAAAAAATAAAAAGGTACTTATGGGACAGGGGAAGTAGGATAAAAACTTTCTATACAGAACTATAAGGTAAGAACACTGAAGCAAACGTATGGCAGCATTATTAAGTGCTCCTATGAAATGAGATATGTTTTAAAGTTTTGATTCTTATTAAACAGTGTCTTCAATTCATGATCAACATGCAATGTCACTTAGTTATATTTATTGTCATTAATAGAATGGAGTAATGGGCTTCAGACTGTTAGATGCTTTGCAAAGATGTTGTATTAATTTTGCTTAGTCTTAAAGCATCTGTTGAATAAGGCTTAGAGAATACAAGAGTTTGTTTAAATTACAGCAAGATAAGTGTTTAAAAAGTGAGATTTTACCATGTGGAATGTTGGATAGTTACCTCAGTGCATCAGTTCAGCTTTACTTTTAAGTCTCAGTATCTTTAATTGCAAGTGGAAAAAAAAAAGCACCTTAGTCTGCATGTTTTATAACTCGTTTTAGGGGGAGTAAAGGAGACAGTACACCATTTCAAAATTGAAAAGAGTGAATGTAAGAAAATTCTCAGGCAGATAAAATTGCATTCCCAGTCTGATGGATTTGTGTTATAAAGCAAACTTTAATGTCTTCTATCAAAGTGAGATATGAGCATGCCATGTTAGAGTTTCTACTTCTGTAATTGGCATTTTACAGCTTTAAAGTTTCATCTCTTCCAACAGATGACATCATCTCCTTGTTTTCAAAGAAATCAGACTGACTACAGACTGTATGGTAAGTATAACATGAGAAAGGCAGGAGAATATCATGATATTGTAAGGTTTAAATGCCATGTGTATGGCACTCAGTTTTTAATGGTGAACTCAGGCCTTGTAAAATTGCCCAGATGAAGCTGAAAGACAAAATATCTGATCTAATTTTGTGATGTTTCATAGAGTGCTGTGTTTCGATATCATCTCACAGACTAATCTGTGATATGCTTAGAAAGGCAAACACTACATTACTGCAATGACTGCAACTACCATACAGCTGCTGTTGCTCAGTATTTTTTTACACTTTCTTAAATATGTTTTCACAGAGGTACCACCAGCTTTGCTGATTGTCTCAGCTTTGGCTAGTGGTGGGTGCATTTTGGAGAACTGGCTCTGTTCAACACAGGGACAGCTCCTGGTCTATTCTCACAGAATTATTAAATTATTAAAATTAAAATATTAAATT
>NW_010199939.1:0-16060 GCF_000695765.1 Mesitornis unicolor
AGGCTGGCGCCTTGGGGAAGGTTTGCTTGGGTTTTCCGTCCTTTGAGTTTGGCTTGGGAGTGTGGTACCGCCGGGGCCAGCTGGGGTGCGTGAACCCCGCCGGTAGGCCCTGACCACTGAGAAAGGCAACTCCCGAAACGCTGCCGACACAACAAGTGTAACAAGGCCAGATTTTACTTGCGACGGCTTGTTGTTGGCGCTGAAGGCGGAAGACACGGTGGATCTGCTTCGTTATCTAACAACGTCTTGACTATGGTAGTTCTGTCCTGTAGCTAGGGCAGAGTTAGACTGCAGTGGATTGCTGAGTGTTTCCAGCTGGGGTATTCACACAGCCCTTTTCAGATGGAAACCTGAGGGCAGTACAAAGATGTCGATGCTGAATTTTAAGCAAGATCTCTGAACAAATCGTGTACCCCTATGAACAGTGTCAGTATAGTGAAGCTGCAGTGGGAGGAGAAGGGATGACTGGAACCATGTTTTACAGGTGGCATGTCGTCTTCTGCTTCAGGCTGAATGCGTCAGGCCATCTCACTGAGAAGCCCATGGCGGTATAGAGGCTGATGGCCTCATTGTTACAAATTCTGACCTTTTTTGGCAGATCAGACTCCTAGATCAGTAGTCAGATGATTATTAAAGGTGATGTTTCTGTTTACCAATAGAGCAAGAGCAATAACCAAAACTGTAATTATGCAAATGGATTTCAGTTGAGTTGTCCAAACTGAAAGAAAAGCTGAATTTCTTCCTCTCCCCTCCCCAGAAGTACAGACTTCTGGTAGAAGAGCAGAAGGATGATCAGGGTTACTCCTTGCATATGAAGAAATCTTTCTCCTCAGAGCAGGGGAGATGGCTTGATTGTGATACTGTGGCTCATTCAGAAACAGTGATGTGGAGCCAGAATTACAGCTGACTCGGAAGGCAGCTGTTCAAGAACAGCTGGGTGCTTCATAGTTGTCACTGTTGCGTGTTTTATCTTCTAGGGTTTAGCTGCTTGCCTCCCAGTGTTAGTCTTGCCAAAGGCTCAGTCCAGCTTTCAGTGATGCGTTCACCAGCAGTCTGGGTTCTGGCCTAGCAAGTGATACCAGAGCGTTGATTCTGCTTTCCTCCAGCACTTCAGCCCTGTTCTTGTCTCACTAATGCACATTTGGTTGTGTTGTCTGCATAAACCATTTCATGCATTTAAGCTCCTATGTATGGAAAAAAAAATGTTTAAATGACTTCAGGTAGAGGAATTGAGACTTAAAGCCTAAGATAAATTTTTTTGATGTAGGCTTTGTTTCTGTTCTAGTTGGGTAAACATATTCCAAGGTGTAGCTGAGTTCATAACTCGGCTCACCGCTCTTTAGCTCATACCTCTGCTGTTGTTGACAAGGGAATGCCAGATGCTGTTATGCTTAGTAAGTAGATAGAGGAAATACTGGCCTCCCTTAGATGTGCATGCAGCCCCTAGCGCAGAGAAATCAGTGCTTCACCATATCACTACTCCAGTATGTGGCACCACGCTGTTGTGTGTAAGTATCTCATCTTTCAGTAGAGTGCCAACTCTTACCTAGTTATAAGTTAATTTAAACAGGGAGAAAGAGGATCAGGATTAAGTGCTGTGAAATCCATGTATAATTTTGATTCAAATTACAAATCTGTTATGCCTAGGGAGGTGAATTTTGTCTGCTATCAGATTTTCCTGGAAACTTCTAATCTGACCTTAGATGGTGGCTTTCTGTATCGCTCCCAGTGCTGACTGTTCCAGAAGTTCTTGCATGCTTCATGACACTGATGCTTCTTTTAGGAGTTGTTTGTAAGAGAGAGTTAACTATTACTGAGGGGCAAGGGGAGGTGTGATTATATAGGATAAGATTAGGAAGTCAGCAGGAGCCAGAGGAAAATGTATGTCGTGGTTTAGGGCTGGGCCGGCCACTAAATCCTGGACAGATGCTCTCTATTAACCCCTCTCCCCTCCCCAGAAGGGAAGAGAAAAGAGAATAAGGGAGAAAGACTTTATGGATTGGAAAATAAACTGACAGATTTAATGAAACAATAATACTAATACTACAGATAATATTGTAAATAGGAAAATAATGAAATATATAGAAATATGTACAAATATACACAAAACCAATATAAAATCCTCCCCCCACCCTCCCCCCAATGACGAATACGTCACCAGAGGCTCTGCGGAGCAGGGCACTGGAAAAGTCCCAGACCAAACTCAGCAGCAGGTGGGAGCAGGATGCAGGACACACAAATCAGGATCAGCGGCAGATGAACTAGCAGGGTTCTGCTCAGACCTTGGCCACTGCAGGATCAAGACGGGCAGAAGGGTCCAAGATGGAAGGGCTCCAAGGTGGAAGAAGGGATTGAGACCCTCCTGATTCCTCGGCTTTTATACAGAGTATGATGTATGTGGGATGGAATACCTCGTTGGTCAGTTTTGGGTCCACTTCCCCTCCTGTAGGCGCAGACACAGCACCCATGATGAGACAACTGACCTTGAGCATATCTTCTAGCAGCGCTGTTTGGGAAAAACATACTGCTAGTTTTCAGCAAGTTCAGCCACTTAAAAGAGACTGAGCTGAAAAGTAAAATCACTAAATAGAAAAAAAAATAGTTCTATTTAGCTCAAACCAGGACAATGTACTACTTCAGCTGATAATTTGTGCTAAAGTTTAAGAGCATTTATAGGCAGTTCTTTCTTCTTGTATTGTGGTAAGTCAAGGGCTGTGCTGTGGTTATAAAACCTAAATGTGATCTGAGTTAAAAATTTCCTGTGATGGAAATAGCAACATGCATGTGGAGCACAGGCTGTTTAAATGCATTAGTTTAATGCTGCAGGAAAATGGGCCGATTGGAAAGTACAGCTAATTTTGGAGGCCGCTTTTTGTGTGGGCTGGGCAGCCTCCATGAGTATGGGAATTTAAACTGTGGACATACTTGCATTTGGTGCTGGTAAGATGTTGGGGATAAGTATGTTTAGTGCATGGAGGACTTCTTGTTAATCTCCAGCAGGAGATGGCCCCCATCTTTGTGGGTTTTACAGAACTGTTTGACAGTATGTGCATAAATCCTTTGCTGCAACTTTGCAGCTGAGGTCAGCCAAGAATGAAGTAATTGAGCATAAAGCTGGGACAGGGTTGCAAGGTGTTGCTCAACCTGTTATTTGGAAGATGAAGCACCCCAATGCAAGCTCACGCTCAGGTGTGTCCTTTGGCTGATGTAATGCCAGTCATCTGTTGCCTCACTGAGGTGACTTGGTGACACCAGTGGGTCCTTCTAGAAGGAAGTACAGAAATCCTCAGAAGAGCATTAGTTGAAATGGAACAGTCACACCCAGAAGCATCCCAGGGAAAGAAATGAAAATGAGGGTCTGTTTTGGTTGCCAAATATTCCTGCACCCAGACAGGCCTTGGAATATCCAAGGTGGTTCAAATGCTGAGCTGAGGCACTCAGTGTATTGTAGAAATGCAGCGTGACATTCAAGCAACAGTTGTGAGTTTTAGCAAAGCTTGGCCACAGGATTTTACGGTATCTTGTACTGCTAGTCTTGTGATGCTTGTTTTGAACCAGATGTGCTAGGAATTTCAGCTCTAAAGGATTTCCTCTGAAACCTTTCTCAAATGGTCTCTTTTTGTTGTTGTTGTTTCAATCCTGAATGGTTTAAAGCTAAAGATATACAAAGGAAGCTGTCCGTCACCCCCCACCATCTAACTTCTAATTAAGACATCTCTTTAAATGTATTGTTTGTATTTTGTCCAATATGTGCTTTTGAGTGCCCTTTCCTTCAAGAAACTAAAATATAGATTTATTTGGAGGGGCTGCATATATGGATTATCAGCCTTGTTAGGAGTGCCCCAGATAATACTGTCTGCATGTGGAAAACAGTCTCACACTGTTCTAAGCAAATATATACTTCCTACAGTAGAAATGCTCCTTTCTGGGGTTAGTATTGGGAAAAATTAATTCCTGTTTTTAGGAAGCAGTGCTGCTCAGTTTTTCTTTCTTAAAAAATAATTATTTATTTATAATATTTAATATTTAATAACATTGAATATTATAATATTTATTACTGTAGCATGGTGTGCATTTGTTTTAGCCAATATGTTCTTAGAAATGATACAGTTTGAGAATCTATTCAAATTGTGTTTTTACCACAATCACTTGCTCTTCTCTCATGTCTTCTGACAACTTCTGCAAGTACCACCACTTTCTCCTACTGCATGACAGTTCACATATGGGGGAGAAGGTAACTGCTTACATACTGGGTTGGCCAAAAAGTGACTGTGTTGTTTTTAAATAGAAGGACGTACATGTCTTGAAATGTAACAGACTTCATTTTAAACTGCAAATTCATTATGTAACTTGACAGCTGAGAAGCTTGAACTGTTTTAGAAAAAGAAAGTGCATGATTTGATTAACATTTCAGAATTGGTTTGCTAAACTTTGGTCCAGAGATTTTGATGTTAAGATGCATCATGCTCAGGAAGGCCAACAGAAACTGATAACGACAAAATAAAGGCATTGATTGAATCCAGTTGACGTTTCATGACACGAGAGATTGCTTATAATGTTAACATATCAAACTTGAGCATTGAAAACCATTAAAAACAACTTGGATACGTTGGGAAGCTTGATGTTTGGGTACCACGTGAGCTCAAAGACATTCATCTTGCTAAGCCCGTTGACACCTGCGATTCTCTTGAAATGTGATGAAAATGATCCATTTTTGAAATGTGTGATAACAGGTGATGACAAATGGGCCATCTACAACAACGGCGAACAAAAAAGATGCGATTACTTTTTGGCCAACCCAATACAAATAGCAAACAAATGAAAAACAAAATTAATATTTTTTTTTTTGTCTGGCAGTTACTTGCTCATCAGGTATGACCAGTCAAACCCTTCTATATAAGTGGTATTTTTGGGATACATTTTCTTAAAGCATTCAACGGAACATTTTTGAACTTGTTCATCACTTTCACTCCAGCTGGCAATATGATGGGAGTCTTCAGACATAAGGTTCCTATGAGGTTTTTTTTTAAATCAGCAGCTCAGTAGAGAAGAGAGACACTGATGGATGAAAAGGGTGTCATGTAAATGCAGCCTCCTGCTAGGTGCTGCAAAGCCTACGTTGTTGAAGGCTGATGTAAATGCCACAGGAAAAACTTTAATGGGAGTTCATGACTTATTTGTGACCATACCTTAAGTTACAAGTTCGTGCATAAACTGAACTTTGCTAGTTCTCCAGGTTACCAAACTTTGACTTTCAGAAAAATCTTTTTATTACATAATACTCTTGTGTGGGTTAAGAAATCAATAAAATTCCATAAGCTGTTTAAAAATAAATATTGTGGAAAGATTTTTGTAAATATTAATCTTTGTGGGTTTTTTGTCTGTTTTTTTTCCCCTCTCATTTAGAAAACTCTATGTGATGTCATTCTTATGGTTCAAGAAAGAAAGATCCCAGCTCACCGTGTTGTGCTTGCTTCCGCCAGTCATTTTTTTAACTTGATGTTTACTAGTAAGTCTTTTCAAAATTGATTGGTTATAAGCTTTTGTGATGGTGTCCTATTAGACTTGTGGCTGACAAGCTGTTTATTTTATGAAAGTGATTAATTTCAGTGATAAATATAAGTGAAGATTTTGTCATTTTGTGTCCTCCTTTCATTCATCTCTGTTCACCTTTCCCCTTAATTTCCCTATACTCTTGATAAGTCAAGTGTTACTTCTTATATAAGCTCTCTTATTAATTGGGGCCCATACACTCTATGTAGGTCTCTATGAGGGAGTTGGTCTCCCTCCCTTCACCTGAAAATTGGGATTTTTTACTCCCATGGCAGAATTTGTCTGCCCCATTGCTTCCCACTAGGCACTTCCACGTATAAAACGGGCTTTCAGAAATGTAAATATTCTTGCATTTATGCAGTCTTTACCAATTCAGGTATGTAGTGTCTATCTTACTTTTATATGTCTTACCCATGAATTGTAAAATTACTGTGCTATGAAACTCATTAAAATTGAGTGGAAGTAAAATAACTGTGCTTCCCAATGGTCAGCTTGTAACCGTCTGTGGGCAGACTCGGTGCTGTGTCTGGATGTGAGGAGCTCAGAGCTGTCTCTTGTTACCAGCTTGAATGTGGAAAGAGCTTTTGACAGCACAGCGTGTGCTTCCTGTTTTTGGTAATGCTATCTTGGCAGCTTGCACTCCAGTCAACAGCATCTGTGACCTTTTCTGTTCAATCCAGTTTATCATAATTTACGTAATGCAAGCATGCACACACACCAGTTATCTTGTTTGTCCCACTGCCTCCTTTCTTCCCTGGCTTGCATTAATAATCCTGGGAAAACAGCAGTCAACTCTCTGTAGTTTTCAGCAGGTTCCCACTTTGTATAATCACTTTATTTTCTACTGTTTGCAAAATGTACAATAACTAGAGTGGCTTACTGATGTAGTTTGTCTTTTCATCTATTTGCAGCAAATATGCTTGAATCAAAGTCCTTTGAAGTGGAGCTAAAAGATGCAGAACCTGACATTATTGAACAGCTTGTGGAGTTTGCTTACACTGCAAGGTAGTTTTGTTACTTAAAGCTGACACTTTTTCTAGGAACTCTGCCAATTGTAAATGATAAAATCTTAAAATAATGCTTTTATGATTCATCGGTTTTGTTACCATTACAGTTCTTTACTCTGTTTAAAGCCTAATGTGACTAGACCTATCGTTTTTCCCTTTTCCTTTTTATTTAATCAGTAGGAAGCCCTGCAGACTAAAGAGAGTAGTAGTTGTCTCCAGAAAGCAATTCAAAGCACTTCAAGCTTTTGACTTCTCTGTTGGAGTCAAATGATATTTTCCTATTGTTCTGAAATTCAAGCCCTTAAAGATACCAGCAGGGTTTTTCTTTATGGCCGTAGTAGCTATCACACTGAACCACTTCCAGGAGATAGACCTTCTTCTCAGGACAGACAGGGTGGGTAACTGTTCTGTGAAAAGCATTTCCCTCATATCTTAGATGGTCCATGGGGAAATATGGGGGGCTTTGGTTTTGTTTGTTTTGTTTTTGTTTTTTTGAACAGAGCTTGGGCAAATGACTAGGACAGTAAAAAGTATTTCTTAATCAGCTCTCAGACTGATGGATGGCAGGCCTTTCATCTTTGTTCTAATGGGATTAGCTCTCCTTAGGAAGGCTCTCTCCTTTGAGAGGAATCTTGTATACTCCATCAGTGGAGAGAGATGCCGGTGTCAGCACCCCAGCCATGTCGTTGCCTCCCCTGGTGCCCAAGCCCTTGTCTGTGGGCTCTGGACCTTCTCTTGAAGCTTTGCCAGACTGGTGGTTCTGCTGGTGTGCTCTGGGCAAATCAGCCAGAGCAGTCCTGACAGTGAGTTTAGAGAGGTTTTGCTGATGCCTGTTTGCGGGTAGGAGACTGTCAGAAAAAAGGTTCTGTTCATTTTCTTCTTTTGGAAGTGGCTAATCACACAAGTCAGTGCAATAGTGTGGTACTGCAGAAGATCTGTGTTAATGGCTTATTCTTCAGAATCCAGGACTGTTTATTCTTTGTTCTTCCTCAGTAAATTAGATAAAATGAAAGCAATTTGGAAAGATCATGAAGGGAAGTTGTGTCTTCAGACTGTGCATGAAAGAAAATAGCAGGGAAATAATTTTGGCACTTATGTGAATTGGTGCAAGTTGTGGTTTTTGTTTTGTTTTGGTTTTTTACTACAACAAAGTAGGCAATTTTAGTGATGCTAATTTTACATCTTTTGTTTTGCAGAATCTCGGTTAATAGCAATAACGTCCAGTCTTTACTAGATGCAGCAAACCAGTATCAGATTGAACCTGTGAAAAAAATGTGTGTGGACTTTTTGAAAGAACAAGTTGATGCTTCTAATTGTCTTGGTAAGAGGAATGCAGACTTCAATTTACTGTTTATTTTTAAACTTTTCTTTTCCTGACAAATAGATAGTATTATCTGAAAGACAGTAGTATTTGGCTAAATCCAAGCACCTAAAAATAATTTTGCTCCGAATCTGTTGTCCTTGCTGTAGACAAAACAATCTGGCAGTTGTCTTCACCAGTGTTAGAGTCCACTGCCTGTGCTAGGTCTCATCCCAGCTTGGCAGTACCCTTGAGCTTCTTGTTTGTTAGAGAACCTCATATGTTTAGTAAAGTGGAGCTTTCAGTTGTCGTTACTATACTTTGAGACAGAATTTGAGAGAGTTGCAATTTCTACAAAACTAGCATATCTTCTAAAAGTATGAACAGGATGAGTTTAGGTTTCTATTGTTTCTAGTTGCTCTTCATTTTGACTGAAATCCACAAATATCAAACCTGCCCAGGTGACATTTGATGTGTTCTTTAGTCCTAATGTGAACTCTGTTTCAGAAAAGGTAAATGACAAGCAGAACTAAATATAATTTCACGCTTAATATTTGGTGCCCTTTATTTAATCAGAGATTAAATACAAACTTGTTTATAGGGTTTCTTATTGACATTTGTCATGTAATTCTCATAATAACAACTTAGTCATGTTTGTAATATCTGGAAAAGTGGGGTTTTTTTCTTAATCTTTCCTTCATAGGTATAAGTGTGTTAGCAGAATGCCTTGACTGTCCAGAACTGAAAGCCACTGCAGATGACTTTATCCATCAGCACTTCACAGAAGTTTACAAGACAGATGAGTTTCTTCAGCTTGATGTTAAGCGTGTGACACATCTTTTGAACCAAGACACGTTGACAGTGAGGGCAGAGGACCAGGTGAGATCCCTGTTTCATACCAGCTGAGAGCATTGAACTTCACTATCTTTTTTTGAAGTATCCCACTTCTGGTGTTCCTACAGTACATCGCGCACACAGTGCTTGCTAAATTGTAGGATAAAAGGTGCATCCTAACTTGGTTAAAACCAAACATTAATGAATACCCACATTTCCAATGTAGTAATTTTATGTGTTGTTTCAGCAAACTATAAAGAAAGAAGTCATTAAAAAAACCAAAACACTGAAAGCTAGATGTGTTTACAGTGATGGATTGATGGCAGGCTGTTATTTGGGGAGCAGATACGAAAAAGTTCAGGTGACAGAAAGGAGCCTTTAGATTCACTCAATTAAAAGTTGTAACCTGTGGTGGAAGTTACATTCACAGCTGTCCTGTTTCTTGATTCAGATTACAGCACAGCCCTGAATGCTCGTTCTCCAGCTTGTTCTTCCTACTGCAGGAAAATAGGAAGAGTATAGGTGTGTTTGCACTGCATCCCAAAGAGGTGTTTGCAGGATGCTTCTTGTAGCTTCTCATTCAAGTCTGTTGTAACCATAGTAAAATCTTTCCTTTCTTGCTGTGCTCTTCTGGTGCTTGAACTTGGTTCAAGCCGAGTTGACTCCTGCTTGAGTTGACTCATACCTTTTCAATGCAACAGAGAGATCTTGTAGTCAAGATCTTATCTATATCCGATTAGCTAGAAATGGATGTTTTTCTGACTGTGAACTTTATCTTTCACAGAATTAATGCATTTTCTTCAATGTATCTGTTGCAATAAAAAGCTTCAATGAAAATAATAATTACTAAAAGGGGGGGATAGTATCAGGTGACTAGAATATCATAGTTGTTTTTTTTTTAAGTATAAATATGAGTTGTGTCACAGCTCAACATTCTTGCCATGTGCTGGGAGAAGTTCAGGTCACAGGAGAACATTCTCAAAGCTGGCAGTGTTGTTTAGCTTGCAGCCAAAATGACACTTCGGAATTGACAGTTTTTAAGTTCTGTTGGTAAGGTAGGATGACATGCTTTAACTTAGCAGCAATAGTAGAAATTTTGTGTAGACAGCACGACATCATTAAAATTCCTTTAGGAAAGTGGCAGTGTGCAGTATGAAACTGCAGAAGCTTGCCAGTGACACTAAAGAAATTTTATTTCTCAGGTGTACTACTAGAAAATTGACATTACAGCAATACAAAAAGATTATAAAGCATATTTACATTTAGCAAAAAAGGAAGGTAGCTTTAACTACTAGCTGCCCTTTTTCTGTGTGCAAGAAATGTTTCTCTTGACTGAAGAGATACAGTGTTCCTGTCCTGACCTTTCTGTTGAATTTTCTTAGCTGATGGAATTGAGCCTTAAATATTTTTATTTCTCTACTCCCCCTTATTCCCTGTCCATTTTGCAGGAGTATAGCTGAGGAGATTTAGCAGTCCTTCTGAATAACTCCAATTCTGCCATTAAATGTCTTTCCACAGTATATCTCAGTTGGTCACTGCTGATCACATTTCAGCTACAGGTATTGACTGTGGTATCACTTGTAAGGAAGTTAGTGCTGACACTGAAGTGACAGCATAGTAGATCAGTTTTCTATGTCTGAGCAGCATTGAAGTACCTTAGTCCATAGGTAATACTGTATTTTTGTTTCATTCCTTCCTGATGCAGAGGTCAAACATAATTAGAGCAGGTTTCTTGGTTATCTTCCCTGTTCTGTCCTCCGTGCCCCCGAAGAAAACACGTTACCTTTTCCTGTAAAGAGGAGATAGAGAGGAGGGTAAATCTGTGGCTCCGTGTCTGAGCATTGTCTTTTCTGGGGTTTGTTTGGTTGCTTTGTTTTGCGTTTGGATGTTTTGGGGGTTTTTTTTGGAAGGTGGTGATGGATTCCCCACATACTAAAATGTCCGTATAAGTTAACCTCCAACAGGCAGAAGATTCAGTTTGGAGCATTAAGGTTTAGGTTTTTGTCTTACTGGGTGGTGATATGCATTATCCTTTTATTATTTTTTTTTCTCGTTTAAGGTTTATGATGCAGCAGTCAGATGGCTGAAGTATGATGAGCCAAATCGCCAGCCGTACATGGTTGATATTCTTGCTAAAGTCAGATTTCCTCTTATATCAAAGAACTTCTTAAGTAAAACAGTTCAGGCTGAACCACTTTTTCAGGATAACCCAGAATGCCTTAAAATGGTGATCAGTAAGTTGACCTCTAGCAGAAATTTTTCATGTTCTGTGTAATTAAGAAAATGCTGTCGAGTTTTTGGAAATTGTTTGCTTTAAAATGCTCTGACAACACTTTCACATTCAATTCATCTGACTGTTCCCTCCAGGATACTGCATTTAGCTGAAGTTGGATTAGCAGATTATCACGTAAATAAAACCCAGTTTATGTATCAGAGTGTGACTTTTCATTTCTTTCTCCTAGCAGATGATATGAACTCCACGCCAAGTAATGGAATGGAGGTTTTTGTCAGTCAGTCATTAGGGTAATTGAAAGTGTTAGAGTGCCTTTGGGACAGGGTAGAGACTTCAATGTTGTTCATATTTGTATGTCAATTAAAAAAAAAGTTTTTATGTAAAAGTTTTGAATATTATAAAGCTTCCCTAAGCAAATTAGAATGTTAAGCATCTGTTGTGCTATATTCATATATATGTATATATACACTGACCATTGAAGCTACAGACAGTTGCATTCTCAAGGTGCAGATGAGGTAGGGAACAGGCTTCCCATTTGTTTTTAGACACCATTTGTGAAATATTATTATGCAAGAAAGAAAATTCTAGATGTTGATAAATATTCTGGAAATAAATTTTTAAAATTTGGTAGCAGTTAACTAGTTGGCTTCATTTTAGTGTAGATCTAAAAACCAGTATGCAACTGTTTTCCTTCAGTCAATGAGCAAGATTCAAATTAACCTATATGTTGGTAAGTATTTGCAGACAGTTGACATTTCAGTCATACTACTTGTGTGACATGGATTTGAGTGCATTGTTTAAGAAATAAGGATTTTTGTTTGTAGCTTGTAATGTCACTAATATTTTTGCATTCTTTGGGCTGTTTCTTAGGGGAATGCTTATTTTTGTATGCCAATTTTAACTAATATTTTGCATTGTCAAGCCAAGAACAACAGTGAGGGGTTTTAATGAGGTACAATGTAGTAGAGATGCTTTCCTTATTAATCAGAAACTGGGGGGTGAGGAGGCAGGCATGGTTGACTCCTCACTGCATTCAAGTCTCTTCATTTAAAGCTAGTATTGTCCTCTTTAGGCTCCCAGTTCTGATGTTCCTTTTCTTTGGGTTTGCTTCCTTTTGCCTCTTTCAGAGTGACAAATTTAGTTACTTGTTAATATTGGCTAAATGAGCAGATCAATAAATTGGTATCTATAATGCAAGTCCATATCCATGTCCTGTATTCACATTTGAAATGGGGTGTAAATCTGGAAGCGTGCTCCCATCCTTATGTGCTGCTGTGCATTCTTCCCTTCTACGTTACACCTGAACAGCTTTGATGTAAAACCATGATTTCCCCCTTTTCCTTCCCTCCCCTCTCCTTCCCATCTCTGCCTCTGAAATGTCCCTTTTCATGTATGAGCTACACCAAATCTGCAAGCAGTTTTTGTCTTCCTTCCAGGTGGGATGCGATACCATCTCCTTTCCCCAGAAGACAGAGAAGAGTTAGTGGAAGGTACGCGGCCAAGAAGAAAAAAACACGATTACCGCATTGCTTTGTTTGGAGGCTCTCAGCCCCAGTCCTGCAGATATTTTAATCCAAAGGTAATCGTTACCTCAGAATGCATTAAGATTCACTGTTTGTAATCTTATGTGTTTTATTTGCTGATGACATGAACTAAGATAAAATGGTCTACAAAATGGTATTAGGAAGGATGTATTCCCTGCCTGTTGGGTACACAGGTGGAAGGGTATGGTTAATTAGGTATTAACACATCTGTGTACCTAGATGTTATACTGCATTTTTGAATAGAATGATTGTGTTTGTTTGTTGGCAGTATTACAAGTGGAGTTCTGATAAATCCACCAGAGTTGTGAATTGATTGGTATGTGCATCCCGCAGCTGGAAATTAATAAAAGGTCACCAAAACATCAAGCAATTGGTTAGGAATATATGAAAGTCTATGCACGTGCATGCACGTATGTGTTCGCATAAGTCGTCAAAGGATTTTCTTTTTAGCACAAGTTAAATTAGCTCATATAGTTAGTGTAGAACCCAGTTTTAGAGTGCAAGGTGGTCTTCCAGTGCCTTTATTATAAAGATGTAACTACTTCTAAATCCCAATGTTTCACAATTTTGTTTGTTCTTAAGAGTATCTGAGGAGAAGAACTGGGAGTCAAGTATTCTGTAAGTGGAAAAGAGTGAGTTTCTTAACAGAAAATGTAGAGATGGCCATTTAGAGCAAGCAAGCTAGCTTTGCCTGAAATTCGTTTTGTTTCCTGAATAAAATCCAGCCACAGGAATGGTGTATATTTCAGCTATGCAGACTAGATCACAGAATCACACAGATGGTCTAGAAATATCAGCTGCATGCAAAAGGATTATCCATACTCTGTTTTACCAGGCATCAGGGCTCTCTAAGTTATGAGATCACATACATGTAATATTTTGTTGCAGAAATTCTGGTGGTTCTAACTCAGCATATTAAACGCTTGTTATAATTTCAAAGGGTTTTGTGTGTAATCTGTGTGAAATTTATAGTCAGTGTGAGCCTTGTCAAATCTAATTCAGAAAGAATGAGCCCTTGGGATGTGTTTTGAACTCATGATTCACATCCCCTTATATGAAGTTAAATTGAAGCTACCTTCTTTGAGCACCACTTATGTCTGGAGGAAAAACCTGGTAGGTTTTGCTGACTTAGGCTGAGAGACATTTAATAAGTATTTTTATTGGGAATTTCAAATTTCTAAATAATGACCACCTTTTTTCCTTCACACACGTACTCAAGTAAGAAAGCAGTCCTCCAGCTGAGGGTGAGGAGGTGAAGGGAACAGAGCAGACAGTGCTTTCCTTTCCAAGGTCTAGCCAGGGAAGCCTTTGATCAGAGCATTCATCCTTTTCCAACAGTTACTTGGTTTTGGCACTTTAACAAGTTGTAATTCAACCAATATGCTCCTTTCTTTTATTAGAAGGACATCAGATCAAAGTTTCGCTATCTTAATCTCCAGTTACTTGTGTTGGAACAAAGCTGATTTTAGGCAGGATGGAAACTAGCTTTGAGACTCACTGTCCCAGTCAGTAATTGGCAATGGTATTATCAGCATAGCATGCACGTGGTCTCGTTAACAACCTAACTCATGGGTTAAATTCCTTGAGTACCTCATGTCAGTGGTGGTCAGAACTCAAAAGATGAAGGTTGTTGCTTCATCACTCTTTATAGACTAATATAAACCCCCTTAACTGTCACCATGTATTTTCTGAAAACTTAATCTTCTTTGAAAAAATAATAATAATCTCAGTGCATGCTGAGTGTACGTAGTTAGGTGATCTTCAGTCAGACCTAAACTATAGTTTTACAAAGAAACCTGTTTTGTGGTCAAAAAGTCATACCTATATAAGATAAAATAGCTCATTTTTTCATAGACTGTGCAGGCATAACACCAAAAAAGAACTGAGCATGGAAGAAATTTTGCAGAACTGCCTCTTGATCAAGCTGTATAACCTTGCATGTGGGTTAATGGGGGAGCGATGGGGGCAGGGAAGGAGAAGGAAAACAGTGGGTAATTGGAGATCTCGGTTCTAACAAGCATGTCTTCCTTGAATGTTTCGCTAGTGCTTATATTCTTTCTTGGACATCCTTAGCTAGCCTGTCATGTCTGGTTGAATAGCTCGCTCTTACTTCATTTTCAACTCTAAGCTATTTAAAGGTCCTTTTCTAGATGTCTTGCTTGAGTATCTGAGTTTGATCTTTAACTGTGACAGTAGCTTCTTAAATGCAACAAACCAAGGATCCAAAACCCCTGCTGGATTAGCATTATTTGCATGCAAAATAAATGTGGGATGTAAGGCTCCAGTGCTGCAAAGACTGTATCACATTTAACTCGCTGTAATTACTCCCATCACCTTTTGATGAGACTACCACATAGCAGAGAATTAAGGTTGTGCATGTACCTGTGCAAGGTTAGGACCTTCAGAAAGAACTGAAGTTTTTGTTTGTAGTCTGTTGAACTGATTCAATAGTGAAATCAAGTAGAAATTCAGTAATTTTTAAATACTTATATGCCAGCTAAATAAATAGTACAAAACAAAGGCTGTGTTAGTTTCTCAGTTGTGATATAAATTTCCATAATTCTAACACTATAAAACTACTCCAAAAAATTAATTTTCACTGATTGCTTTGCATGCAAAATTATTCCCTAATGTTGATCTTAATGTCCTTGTTGTCAAAAAGGGTTCTTTAAATAAGAATGGATTGGATACTGTGTGTTATTTTTACTCTAAGTCTATATTTGTTGTCTTTGTTGCACTGTAACTGATGTTTCTATTGATGCATGTACTTCATCAAGAGAGCAAAATGATGCAACAGGACAGATGCAGACGGGCATAAAACTTGTGGAGCAACCTGGCACTATTTTGAGTAGAGATGTTTGTTTTCAGAATATACGAGAAATTTGAGATGCCCTATTAACAGTGGGGGGAATAATTTTCTTGCTGAACTTTCCATAGAATATTTTTTTAAAGCTGCTCCTTTTTTCTTTCACCTCCCAAGTTGGGAATAAAGTACTTTCTTGTTTTGTTTTCTGAATTCTTGATAAAACTTATACGTTACTTTATGGGATGGTGAGGCAGCCATATGCTTATTCTTTTGAAATTGCTATCTCTGGTGATCAGAAATGGCTGCAAGTTTTAACTTTTAAATAGTGCAAAATCCAGCAATGGTAAGTAAAAAGTACCAGATGCCTGGCATCACTATTTCTTGATGATTAAGGGAACCAGCATACCTTGTATGAGGAGATAGAGCTGTAGCCAGTGAGCTATCATTGGGGAAGTTGTCTGTATTAGGCACATCTGTTGTTTTCTCTGATGAACTTGGAAGAGGAGGTGTCAACTGAAAACAAGGGAAAAGTCTTAAACAAAAAGAGGTACTTTTTCACATTGGCCCATAATTACATGTGCTATTCTGCCACAGGGTCTTGTGGCTACTACAAGTTCAGATAGTTTAAATAAGTGATTAAATAAATTAATGAAAGAGAAAAAAGCCTTTCAAAAACTGTTAAATACAAAGATGTGGCTTCTGCCTCTGGTGTCCTGCATCACAGTTTGTTGAAAACAAAGATCAGCAGGGAAGTGTCACCATATACCTATCTTGGTCTTTCTT
>NW_010199939.1:16297-20529 GCF_000695765.1 Mesitornis unicolor
AGAAGGATACTGCTGAGTATGCTCAGGTTATGGCATTTCATTTGATAAAGGTGTGGATGAAATGGTAGCTATGAACTGAAGCCATAAAAGTGGGTCAGATCACAGTCCTTTATAGCAGTAAAGGAAAACAACAGGATTTTTTGTAAAAGTGCCAGAAGCTTGAGCTACTAAATGTGTTGATCTTGCACAATGCACTAAGACATTTTCTTAAGATTTATGCAGCTATTTATTTTGCCATGCTGTAGTATGGCTTTCCTTTCTAGGATGCCCCAGGACCTGTTTCTCACCATAAAGGGCCACATGCACCTGCCAGCTCTTCTTGATATGGGGGATGCTACAAGAAAAGATTGTAAGATGTTTTGGACTATAACATGCTCTGCCTCTCTTTCTTTGAACCCCCATGTAGGAGTCGCTGTTCTTCCTCATTGACCAAGGTGTTTGAAGTATGTCCTTGCTAAGAAAATGTAATGATGTAACGTCTTGTGTGAACCATTACAATGAAGGTCATTCAGCAGGTTGAGCTAGACCATCCTGAGGTGGCACAGATAAGAGAGAACACCTTAACAGTTAAGGTCCCATACTTTCCTGTTCAGTATAGGATACAAGCTTTGCTCATGGAATATGTGAGATGCTGTTACTCAAGAAGTGTTTCTTGTGCTGTATGCTATCCTGGTCTGCCATCAGTTGCTGAGTGCTTAGTGTTCTTAAGGCTTGGGGTAGCGTTACTACCCATATTTGATACTCACTGATTTTGCCAATCCATGCAAAATCAGTTTCTAGGCAACGTGACTGCCATTGTTTGTGATGGAGCATTACTCTTTCTCATGCTATCAGCTGTGGATAGCTATAGATCATTTGTGTTTGTAAATCCTGTAAATAAGCTTCTAGTTGTCATGGTAATAAAGTATGTATCAGAGCTTTTTAACTGAGTTGCTTGTCAATTTGGATATTATCTTCACCTTTTTCCATTGCCTTTGTTCGGTATACTCTGTATTTTTATTTTTTTTTTAAGAAAGAATCTGTTACTATATGTAAAATGTCTTTTTTCATTTCTATAAAAGAAAATGCGATCCTACTTGATTGATCCCATGCTTTGTTTCTGATGTGATAGCAGCAGCAGGTTAATTCTGTTGGGGAAAAAAAAAAAAGATCTGTTTTTCAGGGAAGCTGTACTGGGTGCACACAGGGAATAAGGAAATAGAAATTCATAATGTCGTGGTTCATTGCAGCTAACTGTGTCTGTGTCTAAGAATTTTTTCAAGAGTACACCTGAGGAGTATTCATCAATAAACAGTATTCATGTTTGTTTTGAAAAGGAACTTTAAAACTGACCATATCTAAATCTCTGTGAAAAGCTCTGTTTGAAAAACACTCGCTGTGCAGGTAAGTGTTATAATCTATTAGACATTACCTGTTCTTTGTAATGCAGGATTACAGCTGGACAGACATCCGATGTCCCTTTGAAAAGCGCAGGGATGCAGCTTGTGTCTTCTGGGACAACGTAGTTTATATTTTGGGTGGTTCCCAGCTCTTCCCTATAAAGCGAATGGACTGCTACAATGTGGTGAAGGATAGCTGGTATTCCAAGCTAGGACCTCCAACACCTCGAGATAGCCTTGCAGCCTGTGCTGCTGAGGGCAAAATTTATACATCTGGTGGTTCAGAAGTGGGTAAGACACTAAAAATCTTTAAAACAAACAAACAAACAAAAAAGCACAAAGATACCTGGAAAATTTTTTTTCTGAGTTTTGCATGACTTGAAAAGAAACTGCACGTTGCCATGTTAGCCTAATGAGTTTATTTCCCCATACTTAAGATGTTGTCCTCCCCACGATCCAGCCTATTTCTGTTGTGTTTTTAAAATGGTTTCACTGATTGAAATTATTAATATTTACATTGACTAGAGCATAAAGTAAACTGCAGCCCTTAAGAGTTAACTAGGGACAAGCAAGTATATTTTGGGAGTCTCAGTCTACTCTTAGCTTACTCTTATATGTAAGTATTTAAACTGTGTCGTTTAAAATGTTCTGTCATGTATGGCCAGAATAGCTGCATTTTGACAATGGCATTCCTTGCACACAACGTATGTTGGGTGGGGAAAAAAAAAGTGGAAAAAACCCCACAACTTTTTAAACTACTGCTTTTGGTGGTGAAATCATACCTGGCCCTATAAAGGAATTTGTCCCATTTTTCTGTCAAATGACAATTTACCTTCTGTTAGTTTGCCTCAGTAAATGGAAAGATAGTATATTCTTTAGATGTTGTTACTCATAGCAAAAAAAGAAAACAAAAACAAAGACCATTGAGGTTATTTTTCTCCCAAAAAAACCTAGTAGGTGACTTATGCTGTGGTGTTAATAGCAACAGTTAAAAATTATTTTGTCTAAATTAACAACCTAGAAGCTGGAATGTGGGTATGCTATATCACATGAAAACATAGAGCTTTAAAAAATGCTGTTCTGAGGAAAAATAAAAACAAAACCCCAGAACCACGGAGAAGGTTTTTAGTAGATTCTCCTGAGTTCTGCCTTGCCAGAGGTGGAGGTGAGCAGGGAAAAAAGGTCGTAGTCGGTGCTTGACACTGCTAAGTCACTTAATGGGAAGTTGTGACATTTGGGTAACGTTACCTGACTTCTATTTTAAGTCTAGCGGTAGCAGCAGCAGAGTCGGTTCCTTCCTGCCACCTAGTGGGGTACACGTGAAATAGCTCCTTTCCCATTACTTGAAAAAAAACTTGAAATAAACTGCATTGGGAAACTTGGAACACTACAAGATCTCCTAAGTCTTCCTGGTTTCCCACATGTCAGTTCATGAGGGAGTATGATACAAAATTTGACCGCATAGTTCATTTTCTAATATATTGTAATTACTTGATACAACTTTTAGAGTTTTCTCTTACATCTGCCCTTTAATTACTGCAGTTTCACTTTGCTTTCCATAAATATTATTCAAGATGTAGTAGTAAAAGCTAAAAATTAATAATGGAGTTTATTTTGCCTCTACATTTTTTTTTCTTCTTTGGAATCCAGTGAGTGCTGCTTGTTTGGAAAAGTCTGACTATTTTGAATCCAGTATTTTCTAACTTAGAGCAGGCAATTATATGAAACCATTAATCAGAGAAAATGCTGCAGTGTGTTTAGCTGTAGAGAAACCTAAAAATTGCATGCTTTTTGCATTGATTGAAGAGTTTGGAAAAAAAACTATGGTGCTAGTCCATTAGAGAAAATGGGGCTCGTTTCCCCTTTCTGAATTGTTAGGATTACTGTTTTATTTACAATAGCTAGCACAGTTTGAAAGGTAAACATACAAAATTCTTCCACAATATTTAGGTGCAGGAAAAATATTGGAGATTATACTGACAGCAAACTTAAAATGGAAACTTTTACTTTTTTAAAAAAAAAGACATTAAAGAGAGTTCTGCTATATTTCCATGGATGAGAATCTCTACAACTTCAGAGCAATAAGGATGTGTATTTACATCAAGGAAAACTATGTCCCATTCTGTACAGTTCTTCACGATATTGAGAACTGCATGGCTGGAGTGAACAAAGACATGGCTGTTTATAGAAGTCTGCTCCTGTACTTTGGGTCTGGAAAGGTAGCACTGTTTTCAGGGTTCAGATCCCTAGCTGGTAGTGACACTTAATTTGTAGAACTGTAGCCAAGGAAAAAGAGGCACAAGAAAAGGCACCTTTAACTGTTCTATGGAGACAAAAAAGAAGGATCCTGGTTCTTTTTTGAGAAAGTTGGATGTAGCCTTCTCTGCTTTGGCTATGGTCCAGCTGGTGACCTGAGCACAGGTCTTGAAGCTCCCATCTCTCTTCATTGGAAAATCTGCTTTTGATTTCAGTAATGGTTTTATTGGCCCTTGAGGGAGTGCCAATGCACAGACCTTGCACTTCCAGAAAATAAATATCTGCCAGTCCCCAGGAAGAAAGTAAAATGGTGAGGGGTGGCTGTCTTGTGGTTGTAGTAATTCAGGAGTATGTTATGACATAATCAAGCCATCTAATTTCAAAGGCAAAAAGTATTCTGGGAACTGGACAACTCACATTGCTTAGAGAAAAAAAAGACTCGTGAATCTAAGTTTACAAAGCTGGTTTCATCTTCACATCTGAAAGTTCAATATGTTTTCAAGTGGTGAGAGTAGCATGAGATGATGAGAATATAATCAGTAATTTATATATAACATCTATTATAACATCTCTGTTAGGTATTTATTCCCCCCCCCC
>NW_010199939.1:20560-24821 GCF_000695765.1 Mesitornis unicolor
CCCCAAAAAAAATCCTCAGCATTTGTTTTTGTTTTTAAACACAAATAGTACAAACTAAAGAGTGAAAAGAATTACAAGTATGTACTTTCTGAATAGTCCCAAGTATCAAGTTGGTTAATTCTGCTTTTGGAGGTGGGAAAGCAACTTTCCCTTTTCAACTAAGAAATAAAGCATCAGTTTGATAATTACTGTTAGACTCTTCTCTTGAAAGACAACCATAAAAAAATTAATGCCACTTTGGTGGGTTTCTATTTTTTTAAGGAAATTCTGCACTGTATTTATTTGAATGCTATGACACCAGAACAGAAAGCTGGCACACAAAGCCCAGCATGCTCACTCAGCGATGCAGCCATGGAATGGTAGAGGCAAATGGTCTCATTTATGTATGTGGAGGGAGCTTGGGGAACAACGTTTCTGGAAGGGTCCTAAATTCCTGTGAAGTTTATGATCCAGCCACTGAAACGTGAGTATTGTATCAATTCTGATTGTTTTTGGTCACTTGTGGCTTTGCTCACTCTGTAAATAACTGAAGTGTAGATGAATAGGAAAAATTTTATGTGGCAAGGAATTTTCCCGAGTCAAGCAGTAATAAATGAGTTACTTGTACTTAAAAAGCAGTTTTTCTTAAACAGCTTTCTTCCATATTTAATTTTCTTAATGCTAGGTTTTAGTTACTTATTTTTATACTTACTTTCTAGGAGCTAAATAATGAATTTTCCTGTTTTGTTTGGTTTTCTTTTTCCCCAGGTGGACTGAGCTGTGCCCAATGATTGAAGCCAGGAAGAATCATGGGCTGGTGTTTGTAAAGGACAAGATATTTGCTGTGGGTGGACAAAATGGCTTAGGTACTTGAATTCTATTAATTCTCTAGCTGGTCACATAAGGTTTCCTGAGGGCCTTTTTTTCTTTTGCAAACAATTCATTCTACTCTGATCAGCTGAAAACCTTTGAGCAGTACCATAAAACATGTCTTCTTCTTGTCACATCATTGTTACCTTCCTTCTTTAACCTCCCTGCTTCACTGTATCGTTTTCAAACTCTTGCTAATGACAGTACTGTCACATTCAGACATGCACCCATACTGTAGCCCAGTCCTGGAGTAGTTAATATGGTTAAACCAGTTACATGAGAAAAGATTTTTTTTCAGTTATTCATTATGTATTTTGAGAGGTTTTAGCATTCTTTCAAGAGACAAGTAAAGGTGTAGCCACTAGTTTAGAAACTTCAGTCTAAAGGCTTAAAGCTAGTCAGCTACTTTTAAAGTTGTCTTTCAAACTAGAATACTAATAGTTTATTTCCCAGGAGAACTGAATTTTAATTACACAGGGTTTCTGAAGTGCTTTTCAAAATGGAAAATTCTCAGCAATGAAGTTTATTCATTACTGTTTATGGTACTTAGGATATTTAATTTCAGATTAATGCTGGTTTAGAACATAGCTTGTATTTAATTAAGTACTAAAACTACTCCAGCATGATTGATTCTTAGTGCAAAAATATGTATTTTTTGTGCATTTTATCAACCAGTTATAGCCAGAGCTGCCACTGTGAAAATAAAGAGTAATTTTAATGAAGTATTTGTATGGTATGATGTAATAAGCAGTTATCTATTTTATTGCTTTGCAGGTGGCCTTGACAATGTAGAATATTACGATATCAAGATGAATGAATGGAAGATGGTGTCTCCAATGCCATGGAAAGGTGTAACAGTGAAGTGTGCTGCTGTGGGATCTATAGTCTATGTCCTGGCTGGTTTTCAGGGTGTTGGCCGATTAGGGCACATTCTTGAATACAATACTGAAACAGACAAGTGGATAGCCAACTCCAAAGTCCGTGCTTTCCCAGTGACAAGTTGTTTAATCTGTGTTGTAGACACTTGTGGGGCAAACGAAGAAACTTTAGAGACCTGAAGACCCGTAAGAGATGCCGAGATGTTCTTCAAGGACTTGGGGAAAGATGGCTATTGGTGCTTTGCTTCCACATTTTGCTGAATCTTGTTAAACTAAGTAACAGGAAAAACCGAGATGCAGTGTTCTAATTTGTATATAGAGCATATTGTATAACAGGGATTTTGTCATGCCCGTTTTCTTGTCTGTTTTAAGAGATGGGGATGTGTTTCGAGAATCCACTTACCTAGCTGAGATCATATGGCATCTTCCTTTAAACAGACTCTGTGTGGCCTTGTCAAAAACACACCCAATCCAATTATGTAGAAGAACTCAGAGCATTTGATGAAGATAAGATTTCTGGTTAAATGACACTTTACTGAGCTCAGTTGTTGAGATTCTTCATTTAATAAAGGTGAGTAAGTGCAACTTGGGTCATGAGAAATATGAGCAGAAATTTTCCTCATTCATACCTACCTGCAGAAATCCTTACTATAGAGTGCAATGAAGATTTTCCTCAGGAAAGACCAAGGACAGCAGTATAATAAAGATTCCTATGGTGAATGGGGATAGGCTCTCTAGATTACAATAGCTGCCCTCTTCCAGTGACTTTCTTCCATCATTTGCATGACTGCGTATCAGTTTTTGAAGTTAGGCCACATAGATTAGAGAAACACTTTGCTAATGACATGTTTGGCATTTTGGAGAGCTTCCACAGAGACTTTTTTTTTTTTTAAATACACTGAGGTAGGGGAGTGGTGGAGGAAGCCCACAATAATTGTGCACTATAATTAGCAAGTTGGAAACTTGGGACTAATTTTCAATAGATCTTCCCAAGCATCAGACTGTACATACTGTGGATGCCAAACCGTTAGCAAAGATGGGAATAAGAATGGGAAAGCAAAGTCA
This sequence comes from Mesitornis unicolor, assembly GCF_000695765.1. Lineage (NCBI taxonomy): Eukaryota > Metazoa > Chordata > Aves > Mesitornithiformes > Mesitornithidae > Mesitornis > Mesitornis unicolor. Next base: position 23,353 of record NW_010199939.1, read on the forward strand.
ATACAACAAATGTATTGATTTTCTTCTTGAAAATTACTGTTTTTAAAATGGCATGAATCAAGTCATTAAAGATATTTTGTAGAAGTCTTCTAAAGTTGCACATGGTTGTTAATCTCTGGTTTATAAGCATACAGTTCTACAAAATGTTTCTAGCCAACGTGATAGTAAATCCCTCCCAGCATGGAAGTTCAGCATCACCATCAGTGATCAGCCATCAGTGTCAATACTGTGTACATCTTCCAGCTTCTGGAAACTGTACAAACAGTGTACATGTGTCCTGCTCCCATGCTAGTTTATTAATATCTTCATTCTCATTTTGTCACCTCTCTTCTAACTTGCTAATTTTTTCAGATCTGTTTCTATGAGACTATCAAGTTAACTTAAAAAGTTGGTGCTTGCCTACCTGTACCTTGTGCATCGCTGGTGATGAGAATTTTTAGGCTGTTCTAGTTCTGAAGATCCTCCACGTTCTCTTAAGTAGTATAAATTCCAGTTTTTAAAGTCAGTGTTTCTTTGTAGACTTCCTTCTGGTTTTCTTCCTCATCCTAACAACTCTGCATGTACAGAAAGTAGTAGATGCATTTACGGGGATAATAGTGGTTCCTGCAACTCAGTTCTTTATTCAATATTAAGTGCATGCTGGAAAACACTTTTGTTGTTGCTGTTGTTCCCCCTTGCCTTTCCTTTTTTTTGAGCCATGAATCAAACATGTCACGAGTGTCCCTGATCCTCAAATCTAAAATACTGTAAAAAGCGAACTGTGCACTTTTTAGGTTGTATCTGCTGGTTTTTGTTGGTTTTGGGTACCTGCTTTTTAAAGTTGTGAAGCATCTTTTTCTAACCTTATTTTCAAGGAGCTAAAGATTATTTTTAAGTTACTGAAAAATTTAGAAGTAGGCAGAAGGAAAGGACTTGTGAGAAGCAGTTTGTCATAGAACGCCCATGCCCTGGCCGTCTTCTCCGAGTGGCTGTCCTGGTGGCAGGGCAGTATGCAACTCTTCCAATGCTTCTGTAACCCCTCAGCCTTTGTGCAGTGACGATGCTCCTGGTTCTGCACGTATGGGAGGTGTTTATGTCCTCAACTTTTACCTCGCCATGTGCCCCGGCCTGCTGCCTCTGCCATCTTGTTTAGAGCTGCTTCAGGAGCTGAACTGGAAACGGTCTGAAGGGCGATACTCCCGTAGCCCGGGCCCCTGCCGTGTATCGCGATATGCACTGACAGCTCGCTGGGCGACAGCCTGCCGTGAGACACACTCAGGGGAACCGGAGCCCCCGTCCCGGGTCCGTACCCTTCAACCATCAACCGAGGCAGCCGCCGTGGCTCACGGGCCGTCCTGAAGCAGCTGAGACGTGCGCCGCTGCGCTCGCGGCCCCGCCCCTCTGCGCGGCGCTCCTGTCTGACGTGGAGCGGCGGCGGCAGTTGGTGGCGGCGGTTGGTGGCCGTTGGAAGCGGCGGTTAGCGGCGGCGT
>NW_010199940.1:0-610 GCF_000695765.1 Mesitornis unicolor
TGCCCATCCCTGTGTCTGTCTGTCCATGCAGTCCATCCCTGTGTCCCTGTGTCTGTCCGTCTGTCCGTGCATCACCTCTGCCCATCCTCATGTCTGTCTGTCTGTGCATCCCATCCCTGCATCCCTGTCTCCGTCTGTCTGTCTGTGCATCCCATCCCCGTGTCCGTCTGTCCGTGCACCCCATCCACGTGTCCCTGTGTCCGACTATCTGTCCATGCATCCCCTCTGCCCATCCTCGTGTCTGTCCATGCACCCCATCCCTGTGTCTGTCTGTCCATGCAGCCCATCTCCATGTCCCTGTGTTCATCCGTCTGTCCGGGCATCCCCTCTGCCCATCCCCGTGTCCGTCTGTCCGTGCACCCCATCCACATGTCCCTGTGTCCGTCCGTCTGTCCGTGCATTGCCTCTGCCCATCCCTGTGTCCATCTGTCCATGCACCCCATCCCTGTGTCCCTGTGTCCGTCCGTCTGTCCGGGCATTCCCTCTGCCCGTCCCCGTGTCCGTCTGTCTGTGCATCCCATCCCCGTGTCCCTGTGTCCGTCCGTCTGTCCGGGCATCCCCTCTGCCCATCCCCGTGTCTGTCCGTGCCCCCCCCCCACGTGTGTCTCTC
>NW_010199940.1:850-2455 GCF_000695765.1 Mesitornis unicolor
TGTCCCTGTGTCCGTCCATCTGTCTGTGCATCCCCTATGCCCATCCCTGTGTCTGTCTGTCTGTGCACCCCATCCCTGCATCCCTGTCTCCGTCTGTCTGTGCATCCCATCCCCGTGTCCCTGTGTCCATCCATCTGTCCGGGCATCCCCTCTGCCCATCCCTGTGTCTGTCTGTCTGTGCAACCCATCCCCGTGTCCCTGTGTCCATCCATCTGTCCGGGCATCCCCTCTGCCCATCCCCGTCTGTCCACGCAGCCCATCCCCATGTCCATGTGTCCGTCCATCTGTCCGTGTATCCCCTCTGCCCGTCCCCGTGTCTGTCTGTCTGTGCAACCCATCCCCGTGTCCCTGTGTCCATCCATCTGTCCGGGCATCCCCTCTGCCCATCCCCGTGTCTCTGTGCATCCCATCCCCGTGTCTGTCTGTCCATGCAGCCCATCCACGTGTCCATGTGTCCGTCCGTCTGTCCGTGCATCCCCTCTGCCCATCCCTGTGTCTGTCTGTCCATGCACCCCATCCCTGTGTCCCTGTGTCCGTCCGTCTGTCCGTGCATTGCCTCTGCCCATCCCTGTGTCTGTCTGTCCATGCATCCCATCCCCATGTCTGTCTGTCCATGCACCCCATCCCTGTGTCCCTGTGTCCATCCGTCTGTCTGTGCATTGCCTCTGCCCATCCCTGTGTCTGTCTGTCCATGCAGCCCATCCCTGTGTCCCTGTGTCTGTCTGTCTGTACATCCCATTCCTGCATCCCTGTCTCCGTCTGTCTGTCCATGCATCCCATCCCCGTGTCTGTCTGTGCATCCCATACCTGCGTCTGTCCGTCTGCTCGTGCATCCCCTCCACCTGTCTCCATGTCCATCTGTCTATCCATGCACCCCATCCCTGCGTCCCTGTGTCCGTCTGTCCACGCATCCCATCCCTGCATCCATCTGTCCGTACACCCCACCCACATGTCCCTGTGTCCGTCCATCTGTCCCTGCATCCCATCCCCATGTCTGTCTGTGCATCCCATCCCTGTGTCCATCTGTCCGTGCATCCCCTCCACCTATCTCCGTGTCCATCTGTCTGTGCATTTCATCCACCCATCCCTGTGTCCGTCTGTCCGGGGCTCATCCACGTCCCCCCCATGGTGGGCATGAAGGGCAAAGCTGCCCTTGATGGGGTGTGGGAGGGACCTGTCCGTCTGTCCATCCCTGTGTCCATCCCTGTGTCCATCCACCTCCACCTGGGACGGCTGCAGGGCGATGCTCTCTGTGCAGGGCACAAGGAGCCCACGTCCCCCCTGTGTTCATCCATCAATGACCCCCATGCCCCGCTGTGTCCGTCCGTCCACCCGTGCCCCCCCCAAAAACCCGCGCCCCTGCCGGCACTTCAACGACAGCGGGGCGTGCGTGCCGCTGTGCCCCCAGCCCCTCATCTACAACAAGCTGACCTTCCAGCTGGAGCCCAACCCCGACACCAAGTACCAGTACGGGGGCATCTGCGTCCGGAGCTGCCCCCGTGAGCAGGGGATGGGGGTGACAACACAATGGGGGTGGGGGGTCCCCAGGGGGTCCGGGCTGTGACCGCGGGGGTCTCCCCGCAGACAACTTCGTGGTGGACCAGA
>NW_010199941.1:0-1024 GCF_000695765.1 Mesitornis unicolor
GTTTCTTCTCAAATTTAAGTGGAACCTTAATAATAATAATAGAGGGGAAAATAATGGGCAGAAAAGTGAGATTAGGAGAAAAAAAGTTGCGATGGGAAGAGCAAAGCCAGCACAGTGCTGAGTCGCTTTCCCAAAAAATTAATGGAAGGGATGACATGAGATTCCCTGCAATAGCAGGAGATGGATGCTGCGACCCAGGGCATCCTCTCCAAAACCTCTCGTGTATTCATCTACACTGGTGCTGACCCCAGAAAGCACAGGGGTACGGATGCATCCATGCACGCACGCACTTGCAGCTTGCCAACAACCCTTGGCTCAGAAATTTTGGGAATGGGCCAGCAGCGTGTGGAGGTTTTTTTAGAGGGTGGGGGGGGGCAGTTGTACATCGAAGCAGAAGCTGCAGCTGCCAGGAGGAGGATTGTTTTGCTAAGCACTAACGTTATGTTTGAATTATGCCGTAGGACTGAAGTTGCGGTGTAGCCCATCCTTTATTTAACTCCATAGAAATGGTTGTGGAGTGTAATTATAGACTGGAAATAAATACATGCATATAAAATTTGGTAATACACTTTTCTGATGAGGAAGGTTGTTAAAGTGGTAACAGCCAGCATGTCTTCTGACTGCACGTGCTTCCTCTCCTGCTGTTTAATATATTACCAAAAATGTGATCTTCCCTGTCTGTTTTTTTTTCAGAGTCATCAAAAGTTTTGTCTGGGCTGTCAGGGAAAAAAAAAATAAAAATCCACCATTTGTGTATTTGGTGAAGCAGAAAAGGTGTATTTGTTTTGACAAGGAAATGCATCTCAAATACTATTATTTGTTTTTAATAATCCAGCGATCTTTTTAAAAAAATATTATCTGATCTGTAATATTTAAATACAAAATCGGACTAGGGCACTATTGCTGGCTTAGTCAGCATGTCTGTAGTAGCAGGGCACAACGGTAGGTGTTTATGGGCCATTAAACTTTGGTTCCCAGCCTCAAATCTCAGCAGGTAAAAGCCAGAACAGCCCAAATTCCTGCT
>NW_010199941.1:1055-10661 GCF_000695765.1 Mesitornis unicolor
TTTTCCAGCATCACCGCTGCATATTCACCCTCTGCTTCCTCCAGCTATGACTCCTGGGCAGCGTAACCACCTTCTCCTTGCCCGTCTCCCTGTATCATCTCCTGAATTCCCAATTCCCAGTTTTCTGACCCATTTTTTTGCCTGAAATCCCCTGCTGCAGCACTAAGATCCAGGTCAGACAGCAAGTGGCGGGAGCTGGGAGCGGCGTTGCCCTTGCCCAAGAGCGGATCCACCTACGCTGGCGAACGCCCAGGACCTGGAGCTGCAGGAATGGGCAGGCTCGTACCGGCAATGTGATCCAGCAAGGCTGTCCTGGGGTGTATGTGGGCCAGGTTTTCTGAAACAGGAAGGTAGAGCATAAAATGCCAATTAATATATACTTATAGAGACAGGAGTGGAATTCGGGTTATCTTCAGAGTCCTCTATGAACATTGATTGATTTTCACAAGTCCCCCAGAAATCATGAAAATGCATGAATCCTGCCCATTTTGTGGGTAGAGAGGTTAGAGAAAAGAGTTTTTGTATGCTGCAGCTTCGTTAAACATTGACCAGCCAATTTGCTCCTGAGTTGTTCTATAACGTCACCTCCTCACCCCTTTTCTTAGCCCCTTGACTTGGGGCCTTCCAGCATGGAAACGCCTGCCTGGACTGGGCAGGGCTGAGAATAGCTGCTCCTTTGCCCTCAAGCAATAGTGTCACTGCCAGCAAACAGCTGAGGGCATCCTGGGCTCCACAGCTGCTGCTGAGACACCAGCCAGCAATTATCACCCTTCTCTGCCCTCGAAGAACCAAGCTGATGATGATTAATTCGATTTTTCATACCACTTCACAGTCCTCTTGAAATCAGCTTGTGCTTGGAGAAACCCAAGATGAGGATGTGAGTTCTTAACCTCCCATATGTGGTCTTGTTTTGGGCAACACCAATGAGTAACTGGAAGGTGGAGTGAGAGCAAGGGCATCTCTGGACCCTGGGAATGGGTCTTTGCTGCAAGACAGGATCTCAGCACTTGGATGACTTCTACGTGCTGGCATCCACCAGCTCCCTCAAAAAATCTCCTAAACACACCAAGTCTCTGATTTATGAAAGAAAAATAGTCTTGCACCTCACCATGAAAGGTTGCTGACTCCTGTGTTTGCAGTGGGTGAACAATACGCGACTCACCCTGCGGCAAATGTCCTGGTTTAATCCCAGCCCACGCTTGCCATTGATATTCCTCTGACTTTTAAGATATATTTTGAAATAATCCCACAGTTTGTGAAGATTCAGAAGGTTGTCAGATGATGGATTTTTGGCAGAAGGCTTATATGCCAGTCCCGCTATGCAAGATTCAAAACCATCTGAATTCAAGGATGTCCACGGGAGCAGAACTGCATCTGAAGTAAATGAGAAAAATGAATATGGAAATATATATCTTAATTAATTTTATTTTGGTGGTCATACACAGCTCCCCTATAAAAATAGTCACGGAGAACTTGCATAGCCTTTTGCAAACCTCAGGGCTTTGAGACCAAGGCTGGAGATCGCGGAAGGCGGCATTGCCCCAGCCGCGTAGGACAACCTTGTTGACCAAAACCCGTGCTTACCCAAACTGCTGGTGCGCGTAACACCCTTGGTGCAGGCTGCATTCGCCGAGGCTTTTAATAGCTACTCAAGCCTATTTAACTGCTGGTGGACTAGTTGGGTTGGTGATAGGTGGGAAGAAGACCTAGATCGAAATGAAGTCTAAACCACAGGAGAACTTTGGACAATGGGAATGGAGACAGTTTTCATGTCCCAGTATGTGTGTTTATTTGATGTCAGCAGTGAGGAGAAGATCAAAAGATGGAGCTGGGTTAAAAAAAATAAACCCCCAGCCGTTGTTCTTCCACTGGTTTTCAAGCAAGCATTTGGAAGATGTAAATCAGACCTTTGATATCCAAATTTAGTTAAAAGTACAGTGAATTATTTTGGGAAAACACAGTGGGATTTGGCTTATCTTGCTTGCTGACAGGATTCATAGCATATTATTTCTGAACTGAGTTGTGAATAAGTTATTTGATACGGCTTGTTTTCTGCTCCTAGCAGCACTGCTGTGTATCAGTTTCACTTCGACTCCATTTTCTTTGGTCTTCTCTCTATCGCTTTTAGTTTCTTTTATGGTCTCGTAATCCCCTACAAACTGTCTGAAATTTAACCTTTATTAATGAGTTCGGAGACTTTTCATCCTCTTGAGAACTAGACTACTAAACCTTGGAGAGTCTCTGATTTAATTCCCCTTCCATAAATTAGGTTAAGAATTTGTAGAAGCCTGTCTCTTTGCTTAAAATGGTGATATGGTGGACCAAAAGGCATTTTTTCCATGTGAAGTATCTTAACTTCCTCCTAAATAAACCCGCTGCTGTTTTCAGGTGAGGTGTACGTGGTGATGATGGTGAATGTGAATTCACGGCCATGAAGAAAATTCATGGTTGAATTAATGAAGAATTCATGGCTATGAAGAAAATTTGTTTAAATTTAATCAACTAGTTAATTCTTGGCTATCTGACCTGAAACAGAGGAAGAACTACTGAACACATAAAGGGTTTCATTCAAATCTGTTCATTAGTTTTAGGTCCCAACTTCCAAATTTGTAGCAAGTCACTCCCTCTCACTTTATATAAGAAGTCATCATATGGTGATGATGTAGAGTGAAGGAGTCCTTTTAAATTTAGTGGTGGTGATTTTTTGGGTTGGTTTATTGTTTCTTCTTTTTTTACAGTATTGGCTTTGGAATATTGTAAAAAAAATAAAATAAAAAAAAATTTAAAGATAGAAAAAAAATAATAACAAAAAATCTTTTCCCCCAGAATTTGAAGCAATCCTGTTTGTGATTGCCAAAGTACGCCTCTATGGTGGAATGACATCACCAGCGTGCATTTGGGGTGCCGTAAATCAGCTCCAGCAGTCACTGTTTATTGGTGGTCTGGGAATTGGAGAGCACATAGCTTCAAGACCGTGATTTGCCAAAAACTCTTAAAGCTCATGCTCGATGTTTAAATGTAATGGCTGTGACAGTTTTAGAAAAGCATGAGGTCATTTTTTATCATCTCAACCAGAAAGTGCTTACTAAACCCAGGGTGCGCCCAAATTTTGAAAATCCCTGTAGATGTACATTTTTAATTACAGGAATTTTGCTATAAATCGATATACTCAATAATACTGTCATCTGCTGCAGGCTTGTTTGTGCTGCACACTTGTTAATTTTAAATGTTAGTTTTGATAAAGGAACAGCATTAACCCAGAAAACTAGGCTTTGCTAATTGTGGTCTAAACTGTGTTCTCTTTGCATGATTTCTTTATGACACTCGTTCAAAGTTTGAATTTGAAATTGAAGAAATAGAAGATTTGGAAATATAACACTCCTTTGATTATTTTCTTTAAAAGTTGGACTGCAAACTTAATCTTAACACCAGCCAGATTGCATGCTTTTGTCAGGCAGTTTAACAAAATGATTTTATTTACACATACCTCAATGGCAATCATTTCTTTTTCACCTTGCTGTAAGAAATTACTCTTGTGCTGCTTTGTAATGAAAAAAATGATATAATCCTTTTAGGTTGGTACTATGAGTACTGTGGTACTTTTTTTGGCCAGAAAGTAGAAAAAATAGCCATAAATTCCTGATTTCTCATTTTCAAAAGTTTTACCAACTTACATGCTTTAAGCCCTTTCTTTTGACCTGATTCACCACAGAGCTCTGCTCTAATTTCTCTAGCATGAAATTCTGCAGAAAAATGGCCGTATCTTAACATTTCTATTCTGGAGGTGTTCAGAAGTTGCCCACATAGTAAGAGTTTTTAGAGGAATGCTGTTTTTCCTCATATGTGGCATGATTAACCATCCTCATCCTGTACACACAGTTTGATACTTGCAGTAATTTTGTTAAATACAGATTTTTTTAAACAATTCTATGCGTTTGTACCTCTCTGAGCTTGTTCAATTTTGGGTGTCAGCAGAAGCTTCTAAAAAGACAATTTCAAAATAGAGTATTTTAATAGGATTCTTCTTTCATAGCATAAATAGCCATTTTTAATATATATTAGTGTTCTACTTTGCTTTGTAAAATGTATTTACACACAAACATTAACATTTATTTTAGGAGCTGTTTAGGATGATGTAAATGGAGCATTGGTGCTGTGGATGAGAAATCACTTTGAGGTGTTTCCAACATCATTTTTTCCATGTCTAATGTAGATAAAATATGAGCTGCTAATTGTACAAAGAGATTAGGAAGAATTCTTACTGAAATCTATTTTAAAAAAAAAAAGACAGAGCTGAAGATTTCTGCTCATAAGGCTGAAGTTTAATGAATATATCTCTGAACAAAAGGGCTGCCACATTTGTTGGGACAAGCAGGAGGAGGACGCTTGACCCTTGAGAAGCAGCGAGTGAGAGCGAATCCCTGTGCCAGGCTCAGTCTTTGGTCCAGTGGTTTCCCAGTTTCCATCTTCTGGTCAAACGGCCGTTTCTCATGGGCCTTCTGCCATGTGATGCAAACTTCTGGGAAGCTGGCCAAGGACCTTTGGTAGTCATCCTTCTTGTGGCAGGGGCAGAGCCTGGTCCTGGAATCTAGAGGAAAACCTGAACAAAGGCTAAAGTAGCCAAAGACCTCTTGGAAAAATGAATTAGAGTCTTATAATTGTGCTTATACGCTTTTATAAAATTGTGTTTTCATATGTTCTGGTAGCTGGAGTCCTTATCATACAAAGCTTCGACTCACAAGACGGGTGGCTGCTGTGCCCACGGCAGCTCTGTCTGCTCCAGCTGTAGGTGGTTCCCCTGTCAGGAGCACAGAAGGAACATTTTCCTCCCACATTACATGGTCTGTTGAAAACAGACGAACTGCAGCATAGAGAGACTTGGGGATAATCTGGTTTATATTTCTAGTGGTGCAGTTAGGCTAGTCTTAGGAAGGTTTTCTTATGAAATCCAGAGTGCAGATAAAACCAATGAGATTTAAACCAGGCTGCCTGACATCTCTCGGGTTCTTTTGAGGTGGAGAGGAGGGAGTGTTTCTGTCCCCTGCTTGAGATTTTGTTCATTTGACCAGTGCTGATGCTTTTACCTCTCTTCATATTCGTATTTAATTAATCATAGCATGTGATCAGGACCTGTGTATAAGTGAGGTGGCTTTGGTTAGGCATGGATGCTTACCTCGGAGCACAGCTCCCTAGCAAACTGCTGGTGGAGCTCTCTGTGGCCCTCAAACACTTCACTCCTCTTCTGCTGGCAACAGGCTTGTTAGATGGACACAATCTGAATTTTATTTGTAACTAATTATGAATTGCTTCTTTAGCAGACTTGTCATATAGGGATTCGGAAGTTGCAGCAGAAATGATACCTACTTAAGCTTGTTTTTCACCCTGGCTCCCTGTGCCACTGAGGTTTTTTCTGCTGTCCCAGAATTTACTAAATTCATCCAAGAAGAAGAGGGCTCAAGGCACTAGGTTCTCAAATGTTATGAAAACCAGCACTTACACAAAGGAGAAAGGTCCACGCTTCTACTCCTGTTAGTGGCAGAAGGAAGTGTCTGAGTCCAGGGAATAATGGGTTGCACTTGCTCGCGAGCCAACGTACATGTGGCCAGAGGTCTGCTGCTGTCCTTTGCCTCTCTGATGTGGGAGGAGCGGTGTTGGTTTGGGAAGAGAGGAGGGGGCCAGGAGGTTGCAAAGCAAGTTGTGAATTCACGGTGGTGTTGGCCTCATTTTGCCAACGTAAAAAAACCTTGATGCACCCATGTCTTGATGACCATCTCAAGAGGTCATTGTAGGTTAGAGGAGAGAAGAGAGACCAGACAGGGTTAGAGCTCTTCAGTCTGGAGAAAAGACTGGAGTGGGATACAGTTTAAAAAATCATCAAAGTGGTGGAAAAAAGGGCATGTTTGAACTGTAACTCCCCAAATCCTGCAATTTATGTTGATGAAATATGGATTTAGTAAAAGAAAACACTTCTCTTGTGAACAACTGGAAGTTGATCTGAGAGGCTGTGAGAGGTCACGATATCAATGAGATAAAAAAGTATTTGATAGATACCTCTTTACACCTCTCTTGCCCATGAAGCAAAGGAACACATCACGGCAAAACCACGGATGCCAGTAGGAAAGGGTGATGGACTGCAATAGAGCCGTGCTGAAATACCCAGGATGGGATGTCCTGCTGCCATGGCTGGAGGTGCTGGGCTGGGAGGAGTGTTGAGCTGGTCCTGCAGAACATTTCTTATGTCCTGGTGGCCGGCTCTGGGATGGCTGTGCTGGAGCACAGGGCCCTGGGACATTGGGATGGATTTGAGCCCTCCCAGCAGCATTACTATTTTTACATTACTTGACATCCCTTTTGGTAAGGTGAGAAACTCAAACAGTTCCAAAAATCAGTCCACTGGGGTCATGCTTCTCAGTAGGAGACATTCATCTAATCCATCTGATATGCAAGGTGGATATTTTATATTTGATACTATTTTACTTCTGACCAGACTTATTTTTCTTCATGGCAATGGATTATTTCTGTGCTAACTCCAGCCGTGCAGGTGTTTCTTCGGAAGGCTTGCAGGTGGAGCATGTTTATTTAGACACCCTGGACTCGCCTTGTAGGCATCTTTCTGTGGACTGCCTTCATGGTGTAAGCTTCTTTTTCCAACCCTACACCCATTATTCCCCTCAAAAGAGAAATACTTCCTTAGGTCCAAGAGAATAACTTGGAACTGGGTTCAAGTTTCTTCAAAGGAACAACTCTACAAGGACTTTTCTTTTAGACAAAGGCCATCTGTCCAGGTATCTACAGTTACTTGGTGTCTTTCTGATGGAGGTGATGTCTTCCAGATGGCATAAAATCAACAATTCCAGTGAAAAATAGAAGTCCAGCTATTAAGTACATTTAGCTCTGTTCGTATGCTTTTGGTTGTGTACTGCTGTGTACAAATAATCCTTTTACTTTATGTGATTTTATTTTAATCCATATTCTAACTTTTCCTGCAGACTTTATCCATTGGAGTACTTGATATTTTTGGGTTTGAAGACTATGAAAATAATAGTTTTGAACAATTCTGCATTAACTTTGCCAACGAGCGCTTGCAGCACTACTTTAACCAACACATCTTTAAACTCGAACAGGTAGGTCTGGAAATATTTACTTTCTGCCAGTGAGTGTTGACATGAGTTTGTGGCACTGATAAAGTTGTTAAATTATCCCTCTAATTGTTGTGTGTTAAGGAGTGTACACCAAATTATTAAAATTTAACTTCTAATTTATCATACGACTTGCCTGTAAAATGATATCCAGCCAGAGATTTGTTGGTTTAAAATAAATATTTTGGGATACAAGTATCCTCAAACATCGTGAAAACTTTACCTGTTGCTCTGTGATCACCTTGATAAATGCTCAGAGGGCTCATAAGAAATTTCTTCCTTGCCTTTGCCTGGGCTTGCTGCTGTGTCATTTATTATCACATAAAAGTTGGTTTTTGGCATCTGTTGAAAGTGCCACCCCAGTCTTCTGTTTTTTTTTCACTTTTCAGTGTTAATTTGTGGGGAAGGAGGGGAAAATGTCACTCTCATCCATGTTCTGCAAGATCCTTACGACCTCCAGTTTCAATGGCAGATTAGTAAGGTTGAACTTTAAGCTTTGTTTTAGGTTTATGAAGACTGGGTGTCACTTTCCAGCCTCAGATTAACGTGCTGTAAGAGAGATAACAAAAATACAGGCTGTAATTTAGCAGGTAACATATACAACAAGATGGCATACTCTATTAATTAGGATGGGAGGAGGCTTCTCCAAACATTATTTGTTATCTGACAACAAGCAGGACAAGAAAACTGCTGAAGTGAGTGTCGTTTCGTGGATGCACAACATATAATTGGGCTGTATAATACAAGAAATATGTTACAGACTTTCAAAATGGCTTTTTTTGAAATGCCAGTCCTTGTGCCCTCCCTTCCGGTGGACTTCTTCTTTGGGTGAGGTCGTGAAATCCTCTCTATCAGTTGTTTCAGTAGAGCTGGTATTTGATGAGCTACGCCTGAGTCCATCTGAGATCTGAGAATTAAACTGGCCTCTCCCAGAAACCCTGATAGCTTCGTTGTTTTTGGCCTCTGCAGCATTGTAAGAGATCTGAAGTGTCAGAAAGAGAAATCTCTTTGAATATGAGCATGATCAAAAATAAGCAATATAACCCTGAATATCGGATCATTTGAAGGATATTTGCTCTAGAGATAGATGTTTAGCTGTTAGCTCTCTCTCTTTTTTTTGGTCAAAAAGGTGGAGCAGAGCTGCTCACACCCATTTTATTTCAGTTTTGTAACTGGTCTTTGTATGCTGATGCACCCTAGGCAATAGATGCTTTAAGAATTTAACAAGATAACCTTTCTGTGTTTCTTGGCAGAGGTCTATTTTACCATTATCCACCATAAAAAAGGCAAGCTAAAAGACTTTTACAAAGCCAATTTAGCTATTTTTTCTGATACAAGGGACTTGAGGAGGGAGGACCCGTCTTAAAAGCTGGAGAGAGACACGATACCTCAGTGAGTTGGAGTTGCATAGAATCACAGAATGGTTTGAGTTGCAAGGGACCTTAAAGAACATCTATTTCCAACCCCCTGCCCTGGGCAGGGACATCTCCCCCCTGTCCAGGCTGCCCAAAGCCCCGTCCAACCTGGCCTTGGACGTTTCCAGGGAGGGGGCATCCACAGTTTCTCTGGGTAACCTGTGCCAGTGTCTCACCACCCTCACAATAACGAATTCCTTCCTAATGTCTAGTCTAAATCTGCCTTCTTCCAGTTTAAAGCCATTACTCCTCATCCTATTACTCCATGCCCTTGTAAACAGTCCCTCTCCATCTCTCCTGTAGCCCCTTCAGGTACTGCAAGGCCGCTATAAAGTCTCGCTGGAGCCTTCTCCTCTCCAGGCCAACTTTCTCAGGCGGGCTTTGCAAGAGAGATGCTCTGACCATCTTTGTGGCCTCCTCTGGACTAGCTCCAACAGCTCTCTGTTCTTTTGCTGGGGACTCCAGAGCTGGACACAGTATTCCCATGTTTGGGCTGGGATTTCTTCACAGGTCAGTGCTCCTCCCCAAGCCTGGGGTATATGCAAAGCTCCTGATTGCAGCAATCTGTAATTCTCCTTGGACTGGCTTATTACCAGTGACCTAATTAGCTTTCTCCTATAAATCTGTCAAGCACATGAAGTCATTAAAGCCTGTATCTGCTCTCTGGATGAGACGAGCGGCTGCGGAGGCATCCAGCTCCAATTCTTAATGCCGGAGCACGTCATCCATCTAGTGCTGGAGCACTGCAGGCTCTGCTGGTGGAACATATGGCCATCTCTCCATAATTTACTTTCTATAAATATAAATAAATTCTACAGCTGCATGAGTGCTCATTCTTGAGTGACTTATTTGCATGGTTTAATAATTTACTTGCCCTCTTCTTGGAGATCCGTGTGGAGGAGTGGATTAGATGGAAAGAAAACTGGTGATACACAGTCAGATCTTGGGACTCCATCGTTGCCAGTCTACAGAGGGAGATTGGGTAGTTAATATTGCGTTTCAAGATGGTGAAATTAGTTACATTACAGAATCACAGAATCCCAGAACGTTAG
>NW_010199942.1:0-416 GCF_000695765.1 Mesitornis unicolor
TCAGAGTAATCTACAGTCATAGCCCAGAGCACTGCCTTGTCCCTGTACATTGTGGTAGTATTCTGAGCCATTATTGTAGAATACTTTTTAAAAAAGTAATAAAGTTCAGTTTCAGTTCTTTTGACTTATCCGACTGTGTGTAGTTGGCCTTTTTTTTCCCCTTCCTCACTACTTTCACCATCTCCCACCCAAAGACTGAGACGGCAGCAGAACACCTGCTCTGTGGCACTTTATATTCATTCTCCAGCTACAAATGGAGGCAGCGGCTTTGGTTAAGCAGAGCACACGAAATGGGTGCAGCCATGGCGCAGCTTCTGGAGATGCTACACGGCTTCTATGGAGGCTTTTCTCTCCTCTGCATGCTACGCCAGAGCACTGTGCTAAAGCCCGTTTGAGCGTTTCACCTTTTCAATATT
>NW_010199942.1:447-12556 GCF_000695765.1 Mesitornis unicolor
CAGACTTTTCCTTATTTGTCAGGAAAATTCCTGGCTCTTTCATATACTCACTGAAAGCCAAGCAGATTTTCTCATCTTATTTTTGGTATTGCGCAAATGAAACATATGTTAAACTGGCAGTGTTTGAAGGAAGAACTCGCCGTATGTTAATGACAGAGATTCCTATAATGTGGGCTAATCCAAACCAAAGGAAAAAATGAAACTGGTTTTATCTACAAAGCAAACCAATAATATCTCTATTGCTTTAAACAGAGGATCGCTACAAGTTGCTCTGTGTTTTTTTCCATGATTGTTTAGTTATTTTTTGTATAGTGGTAGCATCTAGTGACTCCACTCATGAGTCAAGCTAGTAGGACGAAAGATGTGCTGCAACCATTCAAGAAAGTGTTTATTAAGATCCTGTCAGCAATTGTATATGACAGCAAGAAGCAAACAGAGGCAAAAAACTGTGTAATGGAGAGGCAGTTATTACAATAATCTCAATTATTCCATGGTATTATTGATAAGAATGTAGTGATTGCTATTGCAAGATAAGACATACTCCATGTTATCCTCCATTCTTGCTTATATAAGATTGGCGATTTTTTCCACTGAACTTGTCTCAATTGCAATCAGATCTTCAGGTTTATCCCAGAGCCATATCTATTAGGTATTATTACTTTCTTTGCCACTCCTTTCTTTTTAGGTCCCATGCTTTCCAGAGGTGTTGCACTACCAGCTGATGTTCAGGACTGCAAACCCAGCAAACAAGACAAAATTGCTGTAATACCAACCTTGAACTGAAGCATATCTCAAGCCTACATTCAGTTAAGTGATTTTTGTTTCATAATGTCATTGGAAAGTACTGAACTTACTTTATCATAGAATCATTTGATTTGAAAAGACCTTTTAGATCATCGAGTCCAACCCATAACTTGTCCACTACTAAACCATGTCTCTAAGCACCTCATCTACCCTTCTTTTAAATATCTCGAGAGATGGTGACTCAACCACTTCCCTAGGCTCCCATTCCAGTGCCTGATAACCCTTTCAGTGAATAAATGTTTCCTAATATTCAATCTAAACCTCCCCTGGTGCAACTTGAGGCCATTTCCTCTTGTCCTGTTGCTTGTTACTTGGGAGAAGAGACCAACACCCACCTTGCTACAACCTCATTTCAAGTAGTTGTAGAGGGCAATGAGGTCTCCCCTCAGCCTCCTCTTCTCCAGGCTAAACAACCCCAGTTCCCTTAGCTGCTTCTCATAAGAGTTGTGCTCCAGACCGCTCACAAGCTATTCATTGCCCTTCTCTGGACATGCTGCAGTGCCTCAATGTTCTTGTAGTGAGGAACCCAAAACTGAACACAATATTCAAGATGCTGATTCAGTGCTGAGTACATGGGAAGGATCACTTCCCTGGTCCTGCTGGCCACATTATTTCTGATACAAGCCAGGATGCCCTATAAAACATTATAAAATCTGTCTTTGCTGGTCTTTTAACAGCTTGTGAAATTGCATTCCTTATTAAATTTTCCATTTATTAATTTCTGTTATGAGTGTTTCTAGTTAATATTTGGAGCTCTACGGTTTTATAGATTTACGCTGCTGTATGTATTGTATAGCGGTCATTTTGTTAAGAGAGCCAGACAGGGTAGCTTAAGAAACGTAAATTTATGGCTTATTAGACCATTTTTATTTTTAAAAGTGCAGAACTGCAAATACATTAGAAATCATTGATTTATTAATATTGCTTGATAGTCCTTTGATAGTACCATACTAAATCTAACTTGCGAAGGTAAAAGAGAGGTTTTTACCATTTTTTTGCTTATGTTAGATAAGAAAGGGTGTTTGTGGGGGAGGGATTACTTGTGTGGTTGAATTTGGGGTTTTTGCATGTCTGAGTATTGGAAGGGAGGGGGAGAGGACTGTTACTGCTGCTGCTTTGTTTTTTCCACATGGGGCTTAAATCCTCATGAGAGGTCTGCCTGCCCCCAGAATCCGCACCCATGCCACGACCCATAGGCTGATGCTCTGGGCTGCCCTGGAGACCCCTGTGGCTCCCTGACCTGAGACCTCAGGTCAACTTGAGTCCCCAGCAGCCAAACCTTTAGGAGGGCAGATGCTCTTAGGGCCCCAAGAGACCGGAGAGCTGGTAAGATCATGACAATATTTGTTTGCCGGCCAAATGAAACCAGATGGGAGGATGAGCGTATCTTATGCAGATCACAAGCTGGTTTTGCGTGAGCTAACTGAATGTGAATAAAAACAAACCCAGGAAGAGCCTTACTGGCGATAGGAGAGCTGCATGTTAGTGAAGATGGACAAGCTGTTCCTTTGGCAGGGGGAGAAAGGGTACGTACCGTGAATTCCAGGAAAGAAAAAGAGAACTGGCTTCAGCCTGCCAATATTTCTAAAAATGAAAAAGGAAGAGGAGAAATGAGCAATGTTGTCAGCCTTCAACACTGACTTATGAACAAGGGCTTGACCTGCAGAGTGCTGGGGGAAGGGTGGGATCCAGGGTCTCGCAGCAGCTCTGCAGGGAGTGAATCACAACCTGAGCAGGAGTCAACAGGACCTGGCTGTTGTGAAAATGTAAAATGTCAATACGGGGATGTTTACACAGAGCTGTAGCTTATAAAATGCATGAAGCAATCCTTCAGCGCCACTCACCACTTGTAAGCCCTCAGCTAGGGCAGGGTGTCAAAGGTTGAGCAAATTTTTCCCTCTTCAAGGGAAATGTGAAGTAGCTGGAGAGAAGCCAAGCAGAGAGAATCGGGAATTATTAGAAGTTTGGAAGAACCTGTCTTTGCAGGTCACGTTGGAGATCACGCAGAGTTCAGTGTGAACAACAGAGGACCGGAGGGGATGCAGAAATTTGAGTTTGCATAAGAGGCATATTTTGCAAAGAAGAAGGGAATTATCCATATAAGTAGGACAAGAATAATAGGCTTAATTGCAGCATGAAAGAATTAGGTTAGATATTAGGAAAAACCTAGCCATAGGGATGGTTATGAGCAGGAAGAGATGAGCTGAGGAAGCTATGAAAAAATGTGTTATGAAAGATTTTTAAGACCATTTAAAATAAATAGTGAAAACACTGGGGGCAAGATGAACTACATAAGCTCTTGGGGCCCCTTCTCAATCAGTTCCTGTGAAATTCTCAGTTTGTGAGAACTAAAGTTGGCTGATGCATGGTTTTCCCCATATAGACTAATTTCAAACTGATTTCAAACTGGGCAAACTGGTCAGCTGTTGTCAAAAACACAGCCAGAACTACATCTCTGTTCCACCAACAGAAGCTTTTCATGCAGCATGGGCTGAACTCCAGTAAAATCCTGTGAATGAAACCCTGTTGCATTAAAGTGACACTGATTTCAGAATTTTGTTCAGTGACAAATCTAAATTTGGGATTTTCTGGTCTTCATGTCAATCTTAGGCAGTTAAATGAATGCAGCCCTTCTTACGCTCCCTGAGCATTAGGTGAAGTAAATCCTCTCTCTGCAATTATCTGAAGACACCTATTGAGTTCAAGGAAAAACAGCAGCTCAGGCACTGAAGCGCAGAGACCATTGTCATGTTTATGCAAAACTTGCTTCCCATGCCCCAAAAGCTGTTTGTTCCTCTCCACGCTGTGCTGCAGATGGTAGCACAGCTTAACCGCATCAGCTGTCAGAGGAGGAATAGCACAGATGAGAGAAGCACATCTCAAGCTCCTGTTCTTGGTCTCCTGTGGGTTCCCAGGGAGGACTTGGGGGGCAGGAAGGAACTAGAAAGCAAGTAAACATCTGCCCCAAACCCAAGGCATCTCCCAAGGGTATGTCCAGTCCCTTCGGCGTGGCTTCCAAAGGAACTGCACTACGGCAGAGGGGAGGCACTACAGCGGTAGGGTGAGATAGGCCCTGCTCTGCCTTTCCCACGCCAGGTTGTGCATCCAGAACGGGAAAATTCCTCTTCCCAGGAATAATGTATATAACTTCCTTCATGCATTATAGATTTCTCTTGTCACTACCATTACATAGTAGCATACAGCCCATTCTTCCAGCCCTACCTTTTCCAGGACAGCATGACATGTTATTGAACAATAACAGAAAGGGCATTAGCTTGGGGTAAAATGATTTGCTGTCCAGGTGTCAGAGCAGACTTTTAGTAATTCACATAGACCCCATGCAGAAACTGGACAAATAAGGCTGACTGAGATTCTTGAGGCAGCTTTCCTCAGCGAGGCAAGGGGACTGTCCTGCAGGGCAGGGGAGCCACTACATGGGGACATTTTGTAACCTAGTCAAACTGGATTCATCTGATAAATTATATTAAACAGTAACATGAAGAAGGAAGACACTTAAATTTTAATAAAGTCTAGGGACATGGATAAGTTCCCCATGTTCTCTGGTAAGAACAGTCAGAGCTGTTATCTTAATAAGAAGCTGATTCAAAAGAAAGTGAAGAGGCAGGGAAGGAAGACAAGCTGCCTGGTTTGGGGGTCTGGCTGCTCTTTTCCATCACCTCTGCATTTCATTGGTCAGCTTGGTTTGGGTCCACTTTTTCCATTTTATTGTGTCTGCCTTCTGTTTTCCCTCTGCTTATCGTTCTATTCCCTTTCTCCTTTTTTTGTTTTTTGTTTTTTGTTTCTAACTAATACTGTTGTTCCAGTTTTATCCTGCCACCTCAGTCATGCTGGGAAGCAAAACAAGTTGCTAATTGCAGTGCAGTACCCAGCAGGATGCGTCCCCCTCCCTCATAGGAGGTTGCTCTTATTTGCCTTCCTCATTTAGGTTCTCAGCAGAGAGGACGTGAAGGGACATGGAGCTCCTCACTCTGCTGACAAATGGTCCGTGGAAATGGTTGGAGAGGGACAATGAGGGGAGCTCCTGTTGCTCATGCATGATGTATCTATCATCTGCCTCCGTCCCAAGCCTGTCAGCTCACAATCTTTCATTGGCACAGAATTCACAGGTGCATGTGAATGCTCCTATCCAAACACAGTAGCCAGGATTTTTAAGAATAAGCTAATATTGTAGGGTGTTTGAAGGTAAGATATTTTAAAGAGACCCTCCTCTGTGAAACAGTCCAGTTAGGGAGCACAGGGTGCACAGCAGGTCAGTTCATCTGCCCACTTCCTGGTGCTGCAGTCTGAACTTCTTGTCCCCAGACTAACTGCTTGAACTAAACAGTTGCCAGTTGCTGAGCTGTCAGGTTCACATCCTTTTTTTTTTTTATCATCTTTTTTTAACCTGATTAGGCTAGATTTATTTTTAATGCTTCTTATTACCATCCACTTCTGACTTCCATCCATTTACTGCTGAGTACATGCTGCTCTTGCCAAAGCAAGTGTCTTTCAGCAGCTATCCCAGCCCCCTGGAGCCGTACCACCCTGCGGGAGGTTACACTTGCCACTGTTGTCCCTTTTATTAATTCCATGGCAGCACACGCTGTTCGTCTGCCTTGTTCAGTGCTCTCATGCTAATAACTGCGCAACCGGCTGCTGTTTCTTTCATAACCATTACCAGAGCTGCCTGTTGTTGATAATTCAGGGTTAAATACTTACTAAAAAGTTTAGCAGAACAATTTCGCTTTGCTTAGCCTGTTCGTTGATGAAGACCATAAACAGCTGCAGTCTATCACCAATATAGACATTACTGGAGTTTGGTATAATTGGCTTTTACTGAAGTGCTGCTGCAAAAATTAGGGTTAGTCCCGCTGGCAAAGTCAGCTGGCTGCTTGTACACTCACTGCTTGGTTTTCTGCTGTATTTTGGGCAACCACATGGGAGGAGAAGTGCCACAGTGACTTACCAGGTTCACTGATGTATCCATTCACATTGCAGCAGTGTGCAGCATAGATGCAGCTACAGGAGTGCTGAAGCCCGGCATTATAAAGGACAACGTGGCAGCAGTAAAGAGTCCAGCATTTCAATTAGGCTTACGGGGCTGTGCTGATCTGTCACAAATACATCTGACTGACATACCTACAACAAGGCTTAGATGATGATGTTCTCTCTGCTTTATGGAAAAAGTGGGAGAAGAATTGCCAAGCAGCAGCATCATTAAAGGTAATGATGCCTCTCCACTCAGTTTTCTCTGGTCTGGCAGTCTCCTGTTCCCTGAAATTTTGAATCTAGAGGCTGTTACAGACAGAAGGCTCTGGATAGATGCATTTGTCGTGGTTTAGGGCTGCACTGGCCACTAAATGCTGGACAGGCATGCTGTATTAACCTCTCTCCCCAACCCAAGAGGGGAAAAGAAAGAGAAAAAGGGACAGAGACTTACAGGTTGGAAAAAAAACCTAACAAATTTAATGAAACAATAATACTTATACTACAGGATAATAATGTAAATAGGAAAATAATGAAATATATACACATATGTACAAATATATATATAAAACCAATATAAAATTCTCCCCATGCAAGGGAAGGCATTACACTCCTTTAGAGCAAAATTGGACTCTGGAAATTCCACCCAGCTCTCTGTAGTAGCTCTCTGTACTAGCATTACACTATTTGCAGTGAATTGATACTGACTGGGTGCATCATGGTACTCTGCATTTATTTAAGCTTTTGCAACATAGGACCATGCAACAGGACATCAATAGCCTTCGGCTGCTCCAGGCACTGACAAGCAAGTGAAAGCAACATAGTTCTCCTCTCAGACACTGTTAAAATCCAGCACGGTGCTGTCTTCATCTGTTGATGCCTAAGTATCCTAAATATGACTAAATGTCTTTGTATTAAATTATGAGCGAGAACATGATTAATTGTCCTCTGACCTTCAGTTTCTTCATTGAGACGGTGTCACCAAACCATATTTTATGTCACTAGAAGACAGCAGTTGTAAATCAAATATCTGCCTGCTCTAGAATATTTAACAAGGGAGGAAATTACCCCCATCCGTTAAGGCAAACAGGTTTTCTTGAGAGGATTTTCTGCCTTCCAAATTAAGTTTTGAACTGTGATTTCATTCTCACAGGTCTGCCTGTCAGTTTGCAGCACAAGGGATATTGCCTCAGTTTGTTTGCAGCACTGGCAAGGACAACAGCTTGCTGCTCGGTCTCATCTTCTAAATGCTTTTTTCTGTTTCACTACATAATTTAAAAACTAGAAATAATTTATTTTTTAAAGAAACCAAACACCTAAAATAAATTTAGGTTTTGGGTTTCTGCAGAAGAAAACGTAGTGAGTACCCTTTCTCAAGAAATTAAATGATAATTTAATTAGCCCAAAAGAAGACTGAGCCCCATGCACTTTATTTCTATGGTTCAATACTGAATGCATAGTAAGTAGAAAGGGAACTTCTTTCCCAAATAATCAAGAAATTACTATGGGCCTTGGGTCTCTGACAGCTCCCATACTTGCATCAGCACATCCTGTAGCCACATCTGTGGTGGACGTGAGAACTGGGAGGCCGATGCCTTAGCATGCAATGGGGAGAGAGCAGTGCTCTGCCCTGCATGCCGTCTTGTGCTGCCCACATTGCTGCTCCTGCTCACTCAGGTATGCTGGGCCCTGCAGTCCCTACTGAACCCAGCATATTTACAGTCCGTGCCCCCGCAGCAGTGCTTTATCATTTATTTTCCTTGGTTTGTTATCTTAGGTTTTTGCATCAGCAGCATACAGCAGTATCAACATGTTCTTCAGACCCAGCTGTAGGAGGTAGTGAGTTATTTTCAACTCGCACTAACTCCAAAGCAGGTGCCATTGAAAACTAAACAAATTTAAAAATGTCAAACAAAAAAAGTCAAGCTTAGGAGTAGCCTTCTTGTTTTGTCCTTGTGCATTCATTTTTCTGTTCAGATTAGTCATGCACTTGAAGAATAGGAAGTTCACAACAGGGCAGCCAAATCTAATGTTCAAAATTAGGAACCTGGAAGGAAAGACCAGCATGTAGACCAGAAAAATATTAGCCCATGATAACATTGAAATCTCAAAGCTTAATGCAAGATGTGATCATAAGAGCTTTTGCTGGAAAGAAACAGCCTCAGACATACAATTACATTTTTAAACTCTTTGGAAAAGATTTGTTTACCGAGTGAGAAAAGCATACACCCCAGGCTGCTGATCAGAGAGAGTCCTGTGTAATCATCACAGGCTGCAACACAAATACAACAGTTTGATTTTTTTTAAAGACCTTTGATGTTTGATTAATATTTTTCTCTTTTACAGAGTGAAGAGAGTTCAGACTGTAAAAGGAAAATGAGCTAAGGCTTTAATAAGTGGGGCCACAGAGAAAGAAATGAAGAATGACTCTGTCATAAGCCAGCAATAGGCTGAAAGCTTACAGAGAAACTGATGCCAAGCAGATTGTGGTAGATTTTAAATTCCAAATGTAGGTGGACTCACACATGTGAATGCCAAACACAACAGTTTCTATATAATTCTAAGAAGGTAGGAAATGAAAAAAAATTCACAAGCACAAATTTGTGATAACTGGGTAATGCTCTACTTGAGCAACTGCTTTACCCCTTGGCATGGTCATGGAGATTCTGCTCTCTTAAAAACTCAAGCTGTTTGCTGCTGAAGGCTGTTTGTTCATTTGCACCATATACGCTAGTGCAGAACAGACACAACTTTATGCTCTTGTAGCCCATCTGTACCAGGTCTTGTCCCACACAGCTCCATCAATGCAGATACTGGCACATCAGCTGGAAAAACCAGTAGCAAAGGTGCCTAGACACAAAATTATCTCAAATGTACAAATTAAAGGGGAAAATATCAGCAATCTATGGGGCTACTGGAAATGGCAAGCAGGCTGAGGTGCACAAATCACAGGAGTTGTGAGGTGATGGTTGCTTTGCAGGCAGTGAATCACAGAAGCGTGGCCTCTGCAGCATCTCTCTTTTCCTTGGATAGCACTTTCCATGGCAGGAACAGGAAGAGCAGTGTTTTAGGGCTTGTGCTGATAGCACAAAATGAGCAGAAACTGCTGTTAAGTCAAAACAGGTAGGAAAAATACAGGAAAAGACCATTTAGAAGTCAACCACATTTCACATTGGAAAGGTTGGACTCTCAGGTGTGGATGAAGGCAGAAGCAATGTGACATCCACCTCCGAGCGCTTTCTCCAATTACTCCTGGCCAGCGGCTGCTGTCGGCATAAAAGCAAGAGTGCAAGCAGCACTGTTTGGAGCTTGGCTAAACAGGGCACCGAGTGAGGCGGAATGAGATGCAGCACAACCGCTGTATTTTTCTATACAGGTGAGATGCCAGCTGATGTGATTACCTGCTGTGGGGCAGCAGGCTGAGGGGCAGGACACCTCTCTGGAGAGGGCTGTGGTGGCAGAGTGCTGCTGGAAAGCACGGCCTCCAGCACAGCTCCATGGTGGCCAGGTCCTGCTGTCTGCACCGCTCCAGGCCTCTCTCGCCCTGGGTGTAGGTGCCGGAGGCAGCAAGAGCAGAGGGACTACCAGCCAGGCTGGGAATTTGGGTGGCCACCCAGCAGTCCTCCTTGAGTCTGGGTAGAAGATTACTTCCTCCTGATTCTTGGTAAAAAGTATCTAGTATCGAGACTTCAGATTATTATTCTGATGCCTGCAGGCATCTTTCCATGTGAGACAAATGTTAATGCCTTTTTCACTAGAATACATTGCTAATAAACCGCTTTGGAGTTCTTTAAAAGAATGATGTTCCTGGGAGTGCAAGAAGCAATGTGCTGTTTTTACGCTCTCCTCAGCCGTTGCGTGGCACAACATGACATGTTGCAATTCATCTGTCGTTTTCACATTTTGAGAAGTGGTCAGAATGGAGCAATGCAGCCATCCCAGCCGAATACGCTGCTGTTGACTGACACATGTCCTGAGTGCAACAGGAGTCACGAGGCTGTCGTGGAGGTGCTGACTTTTAAATCTCAACTGCACGCAGAAGCTTGGCACATTATCAGCATGTACAGTTTTCAATTTCACGGGACATTTCTTTTGGTGTCACCAGTGGGTTTTGTTTTACCTTCCTCTTCCCTTTCTGTTAATACTGCAGGAATTATTTCCCGGGGCTCTCTCCTGTCTTACCTGATACTGCGAGCGCTGTGCGATTCCCAGGGGGGCTCTGTGGGCAGAGACTTGAGCTTGCACGAGCACGTGCCTATGTACACTCACATCCAAATGCCAGACAATTCAATTACACGAAAGCTCTCACAGTCTCATTTACTACAGTCCCACCATTTGAAAGGTATTTAGGTTTGCATAAAACCAGGTTTGAGCTCTGGTCAGCTTTTCTTTGCAGCATACAGGGAACAGCTGCCTGGCTGGCGGGCACTGCCTGAACAAAGCTCTCCTTCTGTTCCGAGTGGCCTTGGGGGGAAGCTGCTGCTGCGTCTGGCTGGCCCAAAATATGGATTTGCCCTGTACAGCTGTGCAGGTCAGACAATCTGGGGCTGTATTTTTTATATATATATATATAAAAAAATATAAAACATGGGAGTACATTTTTCCCCTACAACCTATTCAGACCTTGGAGAGAAGCAGAGTTGGCTGATTCAGTTCCTCAGACACTATCCTTTTGCATATTTTTACCTTATTGTTAAGAATCCAAAGCAGGGTAAGCACAGCTCTGAGATTTTTTTGCCCAGATCTGACCATGCTAATTTAAATAGATTTAGTTCAAACTTTGATTTCAACATGTGTTAAAATTAAAAATACCTGCATTTTTAAGCTAAAATGTAATATGTTGAATTATTCTTACATGGAGACTGGTAGAGCACTTTCATCAATTGATCAAACTTTGCTCTGTTAGGCTTTACTGATCTTGCTTTTCTCTCCTTTGCTCAAATTAACAGTCATATTTGTAATTGAACTCAGTGGTAGCCAAGGCTATAAAGGCATATAAATGCAAAAACCTGCCTGTACAAAGCCCTCAGTCTCAGTAAGAATGAAGCTCACAGAAGCACATTCAAATCAAAACTGATGCTACCTAAACCAGGAAAAAATTCACTTGCAGAGGCTCATTTTCCATCCTTTCATATGCATAAAGGAAGAATAATTATCTTTGTACATGTAGAAATTTATCCTTTCTTATTCTATCCCTTCTGTAGACAAACTGTTCAGTGCTTTGATAAAAGCTTTCTAAAACACATTAGTAATTCCCCACTCAGCACAACCCACACTGGCTTTTTATTTGTTTTAAAGCTGGAGCTGTATTAAGAAGATCGCAGATTTTCCTGTGTTTGTTGTGAAATCCAGGTGGGAAAAAAATCAAATAATTCTTGGTATTTAATATGATAATTCTAACCAAGACTCATAAGGTAACGGAACTTAATGTCATTACCTATGCAAGATATGAAAATGCATGTCTCCAGAAATAACGACCTTATTACAGCGTTCATCTCGTGTGAGTAGAAGCCTTGCTTTTGAAGAAGCCTGTGGGAAACGATCGTGTATTGCACCTGCCTATTGTACATTATAGGTGAGCCCAGAGGTACAATAAGATACACATTTGGTAAGTGTCTTACATGTAAGAAATCAGTAATTTAATGCATTAATCACTGGAGTCCAATTACAGCCCTTAATGTAGAAGGTATTAGTCATTCGCCATAGATAACCTGCAGTGGGTATTAGAATTTCATAGTCTGAGTTTATTACAACTGGCAAATGTTGTTTGCACACCCAGCACACACAAGGGCCCATTCTTTGGCTGGAAGTACATTTTTTGAGTGCTAAATCCACTCCATTAAGTACAAGAGAGAGCACCTGTTTGGGTCTTATTTCAATAAAGATTATATCCTAGTTGCATTTTAAGGGGGATTATAAAGATTGCACACTATTAATGTATTTTATCAGCATGTTTAAAATGGAGTGGGATACACTGGCAATACTACAAGCACATCTGTAGAAGACAGCATAGCTGGTGATAAACCACAGCAATAAACAGCCTATTAGCCAGCTGCAGGCCTTATCAAAATACGAGACAACTGACTACTTGTTATAACATCTGTTAAAGCATTTACTGACCTTTTATAAATGAGCCTTCATATATGGTATTTTCTTGAAATTAGTAATATGCTGAAAATTAGGTACCTCAATGCTTAATTTCAAGAAGCTGCATAAATCTAGGAGACAGTAAAATTATGTACATAATGGCTCCTAATTTTTTGTGTTTTCATGTGTCTAGTGGAGAGGACATCTTGACTTCAGTAAAGCCTTTGACACA
>NW_010199943.1:0-278 GCF_000695765.1 Mesitornis unicolor
TATAAATATAAATATAAATATAAATGTTTTATGACAGACGTTGAATGTTTACAGAGTTGTGTTGGAAACTATAACTGGGTTCCACTTAAAAAGTTGTCTTCTCTTGGGTCAGTACCTCTCCATTTTCTCCCTTAGCTGACTATGGGGCTTGCTGGGATCCCACTGTTGTGCCTTTTTACATGGAAGGGGAGATGAAGATTTGGAAGCTATCAGAGCTTCAATTGCTAAGTGCCTTCGCCCCTTCTCATCTTGCTACTCATCAAAGTGGCTTCCCCCTA